>NW_010270140.1:0-102636 GCF_000690775.1 Eurypyga helias | reverse complement strand
AAAAGACACACCCATCCACCCACCCCCCCCCACACACACACACACCCACCCCAGCTTTCTTGTAGGCCCCTTCAGCTACTGGAAGGCTGCAATAAGGTCTCCCTGGAGCCTTGTCCAGGCTGAACAACTCCAACTCTCCCAGCCTGTCTTCACAGGAGAGGTGCTCCAGCCCCCGATCATCATCATCATGGGCCTCCTCTTAAATCTTTAAAGTGTGCCATCACTAGACATTTGGGTGTACGTGCCTTGCCTTATAAGTTTACATTGGCCACCTCTGCTTTTATAGATTTTTCAAGAGAAGTGTGTTAAGTCTTGTCGGAAGTTAAAATACAGAATCTATTGCATATATTTTATGAGTGTATAAATCCTCCAAATCATGTCAAGTTACATTTTTGAAAACAGCTAGGAGATAGGAGGGGAGTCATCCTAAATTTGTTAAAGGAAAGCATGTGTTAGACAAGGGTTCCATATCTGTGAAACTAGAAAAATGGAAAAATCTGTGTAATTTGTGCTTCCTCAGATTATGCTTTTCAACACATTGCCAGTATTATCCTAGTGTTCTTCTGTAGTATCTGCTTATTTCAGTGATCTTCTCATCCCCCCCTTCCTGTCAAATAATTAATATTTTCAAATACTGTATTATCCATTGATGGTACAACTGAGGCAGAATGATGTTCTCCTGTCCTTTCACAAGTATTTACAATGTTTTACGTGCATTCACTGACTTTGCACAGGGATAACTATCAACTCAGTTTGCAAACGGTATAGTTTGTCATGGAGGCCTTAAGGCATGAGTATGAAGCATGAAAACAAAATGGCCTGGGAGGTTGTTCAGGCCCGTGCTTAGGGCCCTAGAACAGGGGATCCCTGTTGCCCTGTTGCTGCAGCCCAGCTCCAGACTTGCAAGTGGTCCGCAGGCAGCTCAATTTAAGGCTATCTCCACATCTCATTTTGTTTTGTAACATGCAGCATGGAGGTTCTTCAAGGAAATTGGGCTTTGACCCTGGTGTGTTGTTCCCAAACAAATGAGGCATAGGGAGACAGAGCGTGAAAACCTGACTCTGCAGTGCAGGTCTGCCGTAAGGAGTAGCTGGGGCCCAGGGCTTTTCCCGCAGTCCCTATGAAGTTTGGGCTTGTGTCTTTGTTGGGGGATAGGAGACATCTTGAAAGTTGGGAATGTGCTAAGGCTTTTTTTTTTTAGGAGATGCTTTAGTATTTAATTTCCCACTCCTTCTGTACATGCAATGTGCATGCAGTTGACCGAATCAGAAGGCAACTAATTCTATAAACTCACAAAATGGCACGTTGAAGGTAACTTTCCAATAGTAAAAGGACCTCCAGAAACTAATCTCTTGAAATTCTTGTGTGCTGCCCTGCTTAAGGGATTTTCAGTACCGCTGTGTTTGTAAGGTGGACCCAAAAGCCACAAATCACTGGAACAATGACTTTTGTAGATGATTGTATTTTGTGGGTTTGGGGAAAGCCCTTTACTTTAACTTGCAGTTTCTGATGGCAGAACTATGCTTTCAATAAAGGAAAACACACAGCAGCCTGAGGTGTTGTAAAGATGAAGGGTAGGCTTCATGACTGACATTCGGAGTAGTTCTTAGGGATGTCAGGGGGTAGTTCTCTCTTTAGTGCTGTTGTTGAACAAACTGTACACACAGCCTGCTTTTAAATGTGCTTTCTCTTCAATAAGACATGACTTGGCACAATAAACTCATAAATATAGCATCTTTCAGTGGCCTAAGGCTGGGAAATTTATAATGAAAGCATTGTGTATCCATTTTATAAATACTTCGCCGACTCTGCTCTCAAACCTATAAAACAAGGCTTACTCTGAAAAGAGTCCTCGAGCCTCACGGGTTTTTTTTTTTCTGTTTCTCTGTACTACTTTTGCTTTTTCTCCCTTCTGTGCAGATGATTTTCCTAAACCACAAATCACTGTCCAGCCAGAAACCCAGTCAGCAATCAAAGGCTCAAATTTGAGTTTTGTGTGTTCGGCAGCCAGCAGCAGTGATTCCCCAATGACTTTTGCATGGAAGAAAGACAATGAATTACTGCAAGATGCTGAAATGGAGAATTATGCACACCTCCGGGCACAGGGTGGTGAAGTGATGGAGTACACTACCATCCTTCGACTGCGCAGTGTTGAATTCAATAATGAAGGGAAATACCAGTGTGTTATTTCAAATCATTTTGGTTCATCCTACTCTGTCAAAGCCAAACTTACAGTAAACAGTAAGTATGTTACTTTTTGCTTGTGGACTTAAAAGTAGAACGATTTTAATCAAGATATGTAAACACATTTTTTTCCTTTCTCATCATCTGCGTATTTTAGAAGATCCCTAAATAAGCTGGCGTTATTTCTTAAAATGTATCTAGTTCCAAGATCACCATTCAGTTTTAGGTCTGGCCGCATTGTGCTGTACCACAGTATAGGAAAAAACAAATAACAGACCCAATTCGTAGTAAATCTAATAAAAATCTGTGTAACAGAATGGGAAAACATTAATCTTTTCTTCACAGGAGGTAAGTGTAGACTCTGTTTCAAGGTACTATGGAAAGGTCATGTAGGAAGCTGTTAGCAGAAATGAGATTTTGATCTAGGCGGTCTCATACTTCACAGCTCCCTCCCTTTCTTTTTTCTGTCTACTGATAAATTCAGGTTATATGCTTCTCCCATACTTTTTGGGCCAGTAAGAGTGTTAAGAATATGCTGTGCAAAAAAGGAAAAGTGCATTTAATTAATTTATTTTGGTGTCACTAACTTTTTCTTTAGTGCTGCCTTCATTTACAAAGATCCCCATGGACTTAACCATTCGTGCTGGGGCGATGGCACGTTTGGAATGTGCTGCCATTGGGCATCCTGTCCCACAGATTGCTTGGCAGAAAGATGGTGGAACAGATTTTCCTGCAGCACGCAAGAGGCGTATGCATGTCATGCCTGAAGATGACGTATTCTTCATTGTTGATGTAAAGATTGAGGACACAGGCGTTTATAGCTGTACAGCTCAAAACACTGCTGGAAGCATTTCAGCTAACGCAACATTAACAGTACTAGGTAAGAGGTGGGCAATCAATATGTGATGGCATGATCTCCTTGAACAAAACTGTTGCTAAGCACTTTTTAAATAGTCATATGATTAGAAATAGCACTGTTCTGTATAGAAATAAAAATACTCTGAAATAATTTGTACTGACACATAGATTAGAAATATGTACTCCAGCACACAGTCACTATTATGATGCAAACTAATAAAAGTTAGTTATATTTCTCAGTTGTGTACACAGTGTCTGATGTGCAGGGGGGAAAAAAGGGGGCTGTTACTATTGTTTAGAGACAAGAGATTTTGTTTAGAGTTTAATTTCCAGATGTTTTGTTAACCATTTTTAATCTAGTTCTCTGCAGTCTTGAGCATATATGATTTGGCCTTGTTACCTTCTAAGGTAGTCAAGGTGTGATCAATTGACAAGTAAACTGTAGGCTCTAAGTTCAAATTCCTTGAATGTGTTTTTTTTCTGAGAATGAGAGTAAGCTTCATTAGGCCTTACTGATGCATTTAATTTAGCTTTTCCTCTTGAGCCGTGAAGGAAAGGGACATGTTCCCATTCTTGCAAGGTCATGTAGAATATAAGGCTTATACTTTCTTTTCAGAAACACCGTCATTTTTGCGGCCTTTGTTGGATCGAACTGTAACTAAAGGTGAAACTGCAGTCTTGCAATGTATCGCTGGTGGTAGCCCTCCACCCCGGCTGAACTGGACTAAGGATGACAGCCCTCTCATGGTAACGGAAAGACATTTCTTTGCTGCAGGCAATCAGTTACTAATTATTGTGGATACAGATGTAGAAGATGCTGGGAAGTACACTTGTGAAATGTCTAACACACTTGGAACAGAGCGAGGCAACATCCGTCTTAACGTAATTCCTACTCCCACCTGTGATTCTCCTCAAAACATTGTCCCGTCACTTGATGATGATGGATGGGCCACAGTTGGCATTGTGATCATAGCTGTGGTTTGCTGTGTAGTGGGCACTTCCTTGGTGTGGGTGGTCATCATCTACCACACCAGAAGGAGAAATGAAGATTGCAGCATCACAAATACAGGTGTGTAAATTGAAGGTTTGCCTTGGAAAGGAAAAAAAATGTTTGTGGTTGCTTTGCAATGACTTTATTGTAGCAACATCTGTGTGCTTTGACTCAGAGTCAGAAAAGTGAATTGCTTGTTACCTTCAGCACTTTGCTGACAAGTTTAAAAATGCTTCTAAAAACTCTGAAGTATGCTGATGGCTTTTGGGTGTGTTTTGCTTCCCCACAGATGAAACGAATTTGCCAGCTGACATTCCAAGTTACCTGTCATCACAGGGGACACTGGCTGAAAGGCAGGATGGATATGGTTCATCTGAAAATGGCAGTCATCATCAGTTCCTCACATCTTCTGTGGGAGGGTATTTCTTGCAGCAGAGGGACGGTAATGGTAGGTGTAAAATGTTAAGCAGGTTTTCCATGTTGCTTAAGTAGCTACAGTTTGACTATTGTCTTTCTAACTAATAGTAGTAACATTGAAGAAACATCTTCACTGAAGTTTGAGAGGGTGTGAAATTTATTGCTTGGGATTGTTTCAACAAGATAATAACAGAAACTTGCTTCTGCTCATCCAAATAACATTATGGCTGTGCATAAATCATAAAGTTTTTCTCTAGTCTGAAGGGTAAATTTAAACTGATGATCACATTTCCAAAAGAAGAGTGTTCAAGAGGAATTACAACAGCATGTCTTCCTTTGTTATAGCTTGAAAAGGATGCTTTAAGTGGAACGTAGGGATGGGTGGTAACCAGTATAACTTTAGTATAATATAACTGATTAAACTTTCCTGTTAGAAATGTCATTAAGGTCAGAATCAATAAAGGATTTAACATGACTTCAAGTTAAAAGCTGCAGTACTTAATGTTTGTATATTTGGCCCCTGAGGACCCTGAACATACCTGGGTTAGGGAGAAAAAGGGACCTTGCTGGGAAGGGGATGGGGTTGAAATACAGTCAGGAGTTGAGGCAGGTGGGAGTGGAGCAGTGGTGAGACAGTTCTGTAGTTGCAAGGTAGTGAGAGGAGCTGTTGAAGCAGCCAGTGACTTCCTCATATTCTTCCACCAGAGACTTTCACATTAGCACTCTGTGCTCTGAAAGGTGACTGTGTGACAGAGCATGAGCCTGGTTTCCACTGCTTCAGGGAAGGAAGTTGCAAGTTCTGATCCCTGTGATTGACTTTTTTCTGTTCTCAGAGACTGTATAATGATGCAAAGTGTGACATGTTCTCTCTCAAGTGAATTAATTGAACACTTGCTACAATTAGAGTTCTCATCAAAACGTTGGGTTAAACTTAAGCAAGCTCTAAATACACTGAAATTTAGTTGAACAGATGGGGTTCTTAGAGGGACAAAACTTACTCAGGAAACTGTAAGCTGAAGTCTAAGAAAAGACCATACACTGAAACGTCAATTTTATTTTTAAGGCATTTTCCATATGGATAATGGCAGTGAAACAGACTTGGAGGGTGTTGCAGATCCATTCCTATGCCACTATCTGGGGAGTTCAGGAACTTTGTATTTAAAAGGAAACACGTACAGCTCTGAGGCCTTTGAAGCATACAGTGCAAGTAAGTTGCAAGGGCCAGGGTTGTGTGTGGAGTTTCAGTCCTGATTTGATCTTGTGCTATGGTGGACCTGCATAAAAAATTTTTTCATTTTCTTTAGGTTGCAGCCCTGACCAAAGAACAGCATGCCTGGACCCTTATGAGTCTGGATATTTAAAGAAAAAGGAATCCTGTCAATACTCACCTCCGCTGGAAGATCCCTTTGACCAGTGTGTTGGTGTTATTGGGATGCAGACTGCAAGTAGCAAACTAATGAACTCCATTTATACACAAAATGAAGGAACTGGAATAAAAACCAAAAGTCTGAACTCAGACACATTTGATTTAAACAGAAGTTTGGAACCCTCATCTATTACCAGTAACAGCACTTTCATGGGTATGTTCTACCTGTTGTTTTTTTATTCAAGCTGCTGGTGGTATATTCGAGATACTCAAAATATTCAAGACTTGCTGTCTTGCTTCTTACTTCCAACACTAAGCAAAACTGCTTTCTCAGCTTTTTCTTCTCACTCCTACAGTAGGTAATTCTGTAGTAGTGTTTAGGTGCTCACATGGTTAGTGTTGTGAAAAAACTAATTCTGTGCAGTTTTGCCCAGGCTTCTTTTTGCAGGTGTCTGTGAATTTAGTAAGATAATACAGCATGTGGAATATAGTTACTGAAGAAACGAAGGTGGGAGAGACAGGAAATAGCTGAGGAAAGGCAGTTTGAGAGTTGTCCTTGACATTTTGCATGTGTACTTTTTGGTTTTTTCTTCCCTCTTCCTCCCGCAGTATCACAAGTTATTGAGGTATCTATTTTTGAGGTTTGCACAACTGTAACTCCACTCAACTCGTGGCTTTGAGCAACCTGGTGTGGCTTTGAGCAACCTGGTCTAGTGCAAGGTGTCCCTGCCCGTGGCAGGGGGGTTGGAACTAGATGATCTTTAAGGTCCCTTCCAACCCAAACCATTCTATGATTCTATGATTCTATGTACTGTACCTGTAGGCTTAGTCTTGCTCCACTGCAGTGCATGAGGACAGTTGAATGTCCCAGAACTCAGGTTGCCCTCTGGATCCTGCTAGGAGATGACCCCTGTCCTGTGGTACAAAGGGAGCAGCTTGGGGCTTGATCAGAAGCAGAAGTGACGTACATCAAAGGAGTCCTCAGGTCAAATGTGGTAGTCCAGGAGGTAGTTCACCTCTGGGTGTAGCTGTGAGCCCTCTCCTGCTTCTCAGGAACCCTGGTTTCTCAAGGCCATTAGATACAATGTCCCAAATGTTTGAAGTTCAGGAACAGAGAAGTGATCTCTGTAAAACTGCATAATGAACATATTTAGGTCACCAGGCATTCTTAATAGCTCACACTTACATAAGAATCTCATCAGTGATGTGATTCTTACCTTTTATCTTACTATAGCTGGCAGATTTACATAAATGTTAGGATACTTAAATACACCCTAACAAATTTTAGGTATACTAGAAGTTTTGCCAAACAGGCAAAAGGTGTGCAAGGTCCCAGGAACTATCGGGGCAGCTGGGAAGACTTGAACTCCAGTGTATGAGGTTAGCATATACTCACAGTGTATAACACAGTGAACCGGAACTATTTACCCTTCAGAGAAGGACACTGTGGAAAAATGCCCTCTCTACCCCTTCTTTCTCTTCCTTTCTCGTGGTGTGAATAGCAGAAGAGCTTCTGAAGCTTAATTCAGGGTTTACAGTTTTAATTCAGATTGCAGGGAGAGGTGGGGGGAAGGAGAAAAGCATTGCATTACCTTTGAAGCTCCCTAAATTTGAGGTGTTGATTTGGTTGGTTGGTTTAAAACACATATAAACCCACATACTGCTTTCATCCCTGTGATATCTGAGCACCAAGGGCAGCCCTGGTAGCGTGGATTGTCTCCCGGCTGGTGTGTCAGCATGGTTGATCAAGGCCTGGCTCTGTGAGGGGACCTGGGGGAATGTGCTTCACTGGACTCTTTGTTCTCATGGGGTGGGGAGGGAGGTACGAGCTCTGAAGTTTTCCCCCTTTGAAAGCCAGATGTTTGGACTGTAAAACATTGCAGATGCCATGACATCTGGCAGAGGCCCTGGGACTACACATGGCCTCTTGGCTGCCTGCCACTGTTGCCGTGGTGGGACTGCGCACATAGGGTTTTACCACGTCTCCTCCAAAAAGTAGTTCCACTTTATATGGATATACCTAGGAGTTAATGCATATTTATATACGCCAAGGAGCCCCCTTGAGGGCTTATATTCCCCTTTCTGTCCTAAAAATCTGTGTAGAGTTGCTTTTTTGTCAATTCTCTGAGCTACTACCTCAGCCAAGTTGCTTCATCATTGCCTTGGACGCTTCATAATCGTTAGCAGTCTTCACTCAAAGAGCCTATGGTTAAATTTTGGAGGTGGTGGCTGTGGAAGAAATCTTTTCTTGTCTTTAGCTGTAGATTTGCTTCTTCAGCATCATCTTCAAATTCAGCCTTCCTTTCGACTCTACAGTCACATGAAGACAACAGCTGGCAGTAACGTCACTGTTGATGCGTGAGCCAGAGAGTTCACGGCTTGGATTTTTTTTTTTTTTTTTAGACAGGGTTCATTTGTAATTCTGGTGCTGTGAGGCACATGCTTTCATGTTTTGTTAGGAACAAAATTGCTCTGCAAATCATTGATGCAAATATGGACCTTGTCCAAATCCATTTTTAGTAACTTCTCAGATTACAGCTTAACTTGCTTCTAACTGCTATGCAAAACTAGAAGTATGGCTCTTTGAGTGCAAAATTTATTAATGATTGTAGTGTTAAGTTATTAATAAAAACTGGGTTCTTCAAAATCAGCCTCTGGCACATTGTCCTCAGAAAATAGGTCTTTTGGGTGTCAGTTACAGACACTATGACTTGCGACGGCTGTGCCTCTCTTGAGTGAAAAAAGAGCAGGCCCTTCTTGCAGAGGTCTTGACGCAAACACCTTCCCCGTGGTGAAGAATGACAGGCACACTGATTATTTTCTGGCTAGTGAATCCAGGTAATTATTAATAAAGAATCAGCTGAAATGCCAAATTCTCTTTGGGTGACTTCATTCCTAGCCAGTTGTGGGCAAAGAGATGAACAGGTGTGAATGGAGAATTTGGCTGGCAGAACTTTTATTATTAATAGGAGGTGCTAGCCAGAAAAAGATTGTTTTAGCATTCAGATTGCACAGGAGGAAGATGTTGTATAACCCTACACATGCTGGGGTGTTTTTTTGATTTGTTTTTTTTTATTTCTGCTGAACTGCAAGGCAGATTTCATGTGCCATTTGTTCACTGAAGAACAAAACAAGGAGACTGTTCTGACTTTTGCATTACCAAGTGTCTGGTGATCTCTTTTTGGTTTGGTCTGTGTGCCCACCTCCCCCTCCTCAGAGAAAAATGGTCATGGGAGTAGTCATGAAAACGAAAGTAGCCAAGTTGTGTGTGGCCATACATTTCATTTGGAAATGGTTTTGATACCTCAGGTGGCAGTCTTGCCTTATACTTGTGATCACATGGATGTTTTAAGGGGTAAAATAACAGTTAAGTAAAATCTCACTTTGGCGAACTTGTGTCAATTCTTGGCTTGCGTTCTAACGTGCAGCCCCTAGTGAGACACAAAACTGTTAGCATCAGTATTTCTGTACTTACTCATGCATTTATTGTCTTTCAGGAACATTTGGCAAGCCTTTATGGAGGCCTCAGCTGGACTCTCTTTCAAGTTGTAGACAGCCAGCAAATTGCCAACCAAAAACCTCCCATAATAATCCTCATGCCTCACTGGACTTCAGTGCAGAGGCAAACGAAGATGGAAAGGAAAGGACAGTTTCTAGAGGAGAAAATAGCATTTATACTCACAAACAGTCCTTTGAAAACTTTAGGACTTCGACTTTCCAATCCTGTGATTTGGATACATAGCTCCTTTTGGACCTGCCATTGATTTCTGGAACCAAAGAAATACTTTGACATACTACTACCTCAGTGTGGAATTTTATTTAAAAAGGACATAAAGAAAGGAAGAAGGGAAGGAACAAACCACATGATGCTATGAGTTCAGAACAAATAAATGCATTTTTATTCAAATAAAGCATCATTGTCAAAATGCTCTACGTTTTTATACGGGGAAAATATTCCTTATAAAAATACTATATTTCTAATTATTTTATAGCTTTGTTTTATGCTAATAATATCTTTTGAAAATTAATGATGTAAATAATACAGCATATGTATTTCTATGTCAGACTTCATTTTATTGAAATGAGTAGTAATCATTCTAATTTTGTACTGTTACTTGTACCTTTTTACAAATGGAAACTTCATGCTGTTTGCAGGCATCTTATTTGCACATTACTTTTAATAAAATATGCTGCCATGTGGTCTCTGACCCACATTAGTCCTATGAAGAATGAGAAGTGTGAATTATATTTGTAAAGAGGAGTGTTGCATATGTAGGTGCCTTCTGTTACATGCCTGCATCTTTATTCAGCTAAAACTTTTATCTTTAGATTTACTGTGTTAAATAAGTTCAGCTTCTGAGTGTGGGTGTGGTCCTGCCACAACTACTGGCAAGGAAGGTTGAAGCTATTTGTGCCAAAATAAGTATGCACGTCTTCCACGTTGTGAACTCTTGTCAGATGTGGGTGCACGTGTTCACAGTTTTCCTGCACACCAGGCTGTGGTACCAACAGTCTGCCCATGCCTGAGTGCAGATCATGTGTGTGCATCTGGTGGAAGCTGTGCACAAATCCATATCAAACTGTGTAGTAAAAGAAGAAACAAGGCACTGTTTGTCTGCTTGGTAGCATCACTCTTTTCGAAGTGGTTTAGTGCTAAGCGTTTGCCAAATATGCAGTGCATGCCTGAGTCTTTGCTTTCCCATACCCTTTCTCCCTCTTTTTGCTTCTGCAACCACTTCCACGCCCAACATGGGAAGGTAATCCAAGTACAAGATAATGTTTTTCTTTGGTTTAACTCATGCTTCTGTTCCTTATTCAGCTGCTCTTTTCTGGTTATAGACAAGATCTGTGTTCTATTCGATTGCTCAGTCAAGTTGAGCAATTGTAAATTCTTGCTAGATTAAGTTTGCAGCAATGAACCCAGTGCCTTTAACCGAACAAAGTCAGAGAAAGAGGGTTGCTTGCTATAAAATGGAAATTAAAACTAAGTGAAAACACTCTTTGTTTTTCTGTGCACAGATGCCTACTATTTTAAAAAGCTGTGAATCCTGTTGTCATCAGTGTATTAAAACAGCAAGACTCCAAAATGGTTAATATTACAGGACATCAGCTTTTTCAATCTGTGTGCTTTGAAGGTGCAAACTTACATGGTTGCCAAATCGCTTCTTTTTAAACTAAATTAAAAGCAGCTGTTAGAGCAGGCCATCACAGGCATCACAGCTAAAGCTAGAGCAAAGGTTTTGCTGCCTAGTATAGCTGAGGTAAGGGCTTTTTGTTCATAGCCAGAAACCTGGTACCCAGATTGCGATGCAATTTCCCTTTAATTTAGACGCCAGTATTAGAGACAGGAAGTTAATCCATCCTCAGTCACTGGTGGTCTAAGTGTAGAGAATGGATTTTGCGTGCTTTGGTCGATCATATTGCCAGATTTTTTGACTCTTATTGTTAATTTGTCTTCATTGCTGCCAGATGTGCTGATGTGGTGACAGACATTGATAGGGGTATTTGATTATAATTAAGTGCATTTTGAAAGAGATTAATTTTTCCTGAGTTGAGCACAAAGCTGTAAGTCAGTAAGGCAAGAAATCTTAAATTTGATTCACTCAATAACTCTCCTGCCTCCCCACCCTGACCCTAAATATTTTTTTAGTGGAAGGAAAGCTGGGGGCTGTGTGATAGCTTGTGTTTATAACCAAATAATGCTTTTAGACATAGCAAAAAAAAAAAAAAAAGTTAAAAACAGTAAGTACATCTTTCATTCCAGAATAAATGTTTATGCTTAAGACTCCATGTTAAAGGTCCATCATAAAAAGCAAGCTTTAAATTTGTTCTCTGTAGAAGGGGAAGGTTGGGAACGGTGGCAATGTCATTTTATTCCATTTTCATCTTCTCTTTTTTGGACTTGCTGCTGGAGAGTATAAAGATCCTAATCTTCCAGGGACACGGATCTCTGTACCTAAATAAACGTTCAGGGTCAGTGACTGAATTTTAGATGCTTCCCATCAAGTTTCATTTAGCATCCTAAAAATACGAATGACTAGAATTTTATTTGATGTATTAAATACCCAGAAATGGAAATGAATGCTCTGAAGTCCTCTTTTCTGCCAGTGTGAGTTCTTATGCTTGGCAAATTGATTGTGCTTAACTACAGTGGCAATCTCTAAATTGCAAGATACTTGAAATATCTTAATAGTTCTTTTTCAAGACCGCTGATGTAACTGGAAATAGCCTGTTTTAAAGGTTTGCAAGTGCGCTTTTTTTTTTTTTTCCCCCTTTCTTTCTTTCTTCCCTTTCCCCCTCTGAAGATCCAGGTGTTAGGGAGCTTCTAGTTTGATATTTACACAGCTGAAAGCTAAATGGTAAGTTTCTGTGGAGGGGAAATAAATTGTGGTCAACACAGAATAGAGCTTACACTGCATCTTAGAATGAGAAACAAGTGTTGCTGAATGACAACAGACATTTTGCAGTTTTATGGACCAGCAGCAACTGGAATCTTGTCATGGGCTCACTTTAAACTTGTAGAATGTTCTTTAAAGCCAGTATCCTTTTAATGCTTTACACAACAAAATGTGTTACCAATGAATGTGTACAAACAATTCCTGAGGTATCATTTCTGCAAACCATGAAGAATAATTTTAGTAATTTCAGTCAGATAAATGGAGTTACTTGTTTTCCAGAATCTCTGGAACAAAGATTTCCTAACTTAATAACCTGAACGGTGTCTTCAAGGTGATGCTGGGGGATACTTCATAGTTTCTTAAATGAAGGCTGTTACTATTTTAAACACATAAAACCTTAAGGAACGCTACAGTATTTCAGGACCAAATGCTTTAATTTAGAATTCTTAACTGTAAATGGATCTTGACAGTACTGCAATGGCAAAAGGGTTAGACCCAAACTTTTAGCTGAAAAATATTGCTACATTTCCAACTGAGGGCTCATTAGTGTCATCAGGCATTTCTTATTTCAGTCCTGGGGGTCTCTTGAACACTTGAGTCTTATTCCTTGCACTGTTTCAAAGAAGCCTACAACTAAGACTTGAGATTCAAGATCCCTTAAACATTCACGAAGGTGTATACTGTCAGCATCTGTGTTCTGCCAACCCACCAGCCAGGACCGTAATTGGGGATTGTGTTTCTTTTCAAGTATAAATGTAAGCAGCAATTGCTATTTGCAATGCTCCTGTCACAGATGTGACACATACCGGAGCATTGTATTTTCTTGGTGAAGTCTCCCTTTTTTTCAAAATTTGTGTGTTGCTTTGTCATAGAAAATGTGTCTGACTACTTGGATGTTAGTTTAGCAGCTGTGAAATGATTTTAATAAGAAAATAATGCAGGGGAGAGCCTCAGCATGTTCAGAGAAAGGAGGAAACCATTGTATGGGAAGGGGCAGTTCTTGCACGTACAGTTTTACTCAGATGAAGAGCTTACCGGATCCCTTTATTATCCCTTTATTATCTTTATTACTGCGTCCAACTGTGGAGCCCTCAATATCAGAAGAATATTGACCACTTGGAGCGAGTCCAGAGGAGGCCACGAAGATGGTCAGAGGGCTGGAGCACCTCTCCTATGACGAAAGGCTGCGAGAACTGGGCTTGTTCAGCCTGGAGAAGAGGAGGCTCCAAGGAGACCTCATTGCAGCTTTCCAGTATCTGAAGGGGGCCTACAAGGGTGCTGGGAGAGGACTGTTTACAAGAGCCTGTAGTGATAGGACAAGGGGTAATGGGTATAAATTGAAAACAGGGAGGTTTAGATTAGATGTCAGGAAGAAATTCTTCACAGAGAGGGTGGTGAGGCACTGGAACAGGTTGCCCAGAGAAGTTGTGGATGGCCCATCCCTGGATGTCTTCAAGGCCAGGCTGGATGTGGCTTTGAGCAACCTGGGCTAGTGCAAGGTGTCCCTGCCCATGGCAGGCGTGTTGGAACTAGTTGATCTTTAAGGTCCCTTCCAACCCTAACCATTCTATGATTCTATGATTCTATGACTCTATATTTTAGGGAAGTGATACAGCAGGGAATAAAAGCCATAGTGTCATTGCTCCCTTATGTGTGATGAAAAGTGCTTCTCACGGTTGTTGTGCCCAAGTGTTAGGGTTCAGTAGTTCGAATGAAAGAACATACGTGCACATCCTATCGCTTAACGAAAAGCACAGGAGGCCTCTCCCGTTTCCCATGCTGCGATTTCTCTTGTAGCTCAGCACTGCTCCCGTATCCTTTGGGGATCCTCTTTGGTAACCTGCACTAATCTGTTTCCAGTTTCTTTGCTTGCCCTGTCACTGCGGTTGCAGGCTGGGAGGAAGGTACCCAGTTTACAGAGTATGGTGTGCTCAGAGGCAGTAGGTCAGTAGCAGCCGGTGCTGGAGGAGAGGAGGGGAAGCATGGGGAAGCAGACTAGCCACAGCTTTGGGAAGCTTTTGGTATGAATATGCAAAAATGCATGATTGAGAAGAAAGATATAAAATATTTATAGTACAATACATGCATTCCTGTGCTCTTCGCAATAGTTTTTGTGTATTTCTTTCCACTTACCCCTGTGCTCTAAACTACAAAAAGCAACTATGCACTAAAGAGCGTGTCATTAGTAGAGTTATGTCTTACTGCATCTAAAATCTCCTTTTCGGGTAGACAAGAAACAAGATCCATTTGTTTTTCTGTGTTTGTGTTCAAGACTAAATATTGCTGGTGCAATGCATAGTTTCCCAGAGTCGTGTGGTCCATGGGGTCCACTGTGTCAGAATGCCTGTGATCAGTGTGGCTCAAAAATGGCATGGGACAACAGGACCAGAGAGTGAAGTTGGTAGTAATTTAAGTTCATTCCTTATAAAACAAATTTGGGCTTTGTGACTTGAGTCTGGGATTTTATTTCCCACACAACAGAAATCAGAAGCATAAACTACTGAAGACTACGGACTACTGATAGCACTTCAGCATGGTCATTTTTCCTCAACCATCAATACAGTGACTTCCAAGAGCTTGCTTTTTATATCTCTTCAGCTTGACTATTGACCATGGGCTGTTCACCAACAAATGCAGTACAGGAGCTTCCAATTGGAGCACCTTTATATTCAGTGTCCTGAAATTAATTGTGACTAATTTTAAACCCTGCAAATTTCAAATCTGATGGCACGGGAAATTAAGGTTTTACTTGGTTGACCGAGGGAGTAAGATCCCCTGAATATAAGACAGTCTGAGATTTTGTAGGCAATGATGCCTTTACTTTGGAAGATTTGTATGCAGCATGGTCTAAAGACCTCCTCATTTGCCTTAGGAATGTGTGTTCTACTTATAGTCGGGACTCCCTTTGTAGATGCGCATGGAGAAGCTGATAGTTATGATCTGGGTCCACTGCTGGATAACAAAAATTCAAGTATTGATTCTACACCCATTTGAAATAGTATCTTCTTGAATGGTGAGGCTTCAGCTTCTTTTGAGGCAAAATGATGCAAAGCCACATCACTTCCTATTAGTTAAAGATTTAACTACCTTTGGCGCTGATCCTGGTATCCAGTGTACTTATTTAGAAATCTACTGAAAAATACTGTAATGAAGGAATTGATATTGATGTCTTTAGGTTTTGTTTATGCTGCTGTCTTCCATTTTGCATTGCTATAATGTGGAGAATTCGGAGCTCTGCCCTCTGTTCATCAACAAATGGTGAGGTTTCATGCTGATTTTCTTAGATGTGCCAGCACTTGACAGCAATATGTAATTCTGTCCTGCTGCTAACGTGCTGGCACGCCACACTAAGGGAAGTTGTCAGAGCTACTGTAAATCAGAGCTACAGGGATACTGTAAAGTGAACATAAGGCAGAAAGGCAGGAGTTCCTGTCACATCATAAAGTGGTTTTGAATAATCCTTTTACTCCAAAGCAGTAACTTGTGCTGGTTTTAACATTTATTACCTCATAACACAGTTCACAGAATCATAGAATAGTTTTGGTCAGGAGGGACCTTTAAAGGTCATCTAGTCCAACCCCCCTGCAATGATCAGGGACAGCTTCAGTTAGATCAGGTTGCTCAGGGCCCCATCCAACCTGGCCTTGAATGTTTCCAGGGATGGGGCATCCACAACTTCTCTGGGCAACCTGTTCCAGTGTTTCGCCACCCTCATCGTAAAAGTTTCTTCCTTATATCTATTCTGAATCTACTCTTTTTTAGTTTAAAACCATTCCCCCTTGTCCTATCACAGCAGATCCTATTAAAAAGTCTGTCCCCATCTTTCTTGTAGGTCCCTTCAGGTACTGGAAGGCTGCAATAAGGTCTACCCAGAGCCTTCCCTTCTCCAGGCTGAACAAGCCCAACTCTCTCAGTCTGTCCCCATAGCAGAGGTGCTCCAGCCCTCTGATCATCTTCGTGGCCTCCACTGGACTCACTCCAACTGGTCTATATCCTTCTGATGTTGGGGGTTCCACAGCTGGATGCAGTACTCCAGGTGAGGTCTCACGAGAGCAGAGTAGAGGAAGAGAATCCCTTCCCTCAACCTGCTGGCTGCAATTCTCTGGATACAGCCCTGGGTACGGTTGGCTTTTTGGGCTGCCAGCACACACAGTCGGCTCATGTCCAGCTTTTCATCCATCAGTACCCCTGAGTCCTTCTCAGCAGGGCTGTCCTCAATCCCTTCATCCCCCAGTCTGTATTGATACTGGGGATTGCTCTAACCCATATGCAGAACCCTGCACTTGGCCTTGTTGAACCAATTGAACTATTGGCTGACATAGTCAAAAACCAGAGACTTCATACAAAAAAAATTTGATCCACTGGTATCACATAATAGTTGTCTACAAATGAAGCTTTTGTTCAATAGATTTTTAACAGCTGTGTCTCACTAGCACAGCAATCAAGAAGCTACTATTTGAGTAAGTAGTCAAAGACATACATAAACAAGCCAGCTCTTTGACTGAGACTAGCTCATCTCCTGGCTTAAAATAAACTGTACTTGTACTGCTACCTGCTGCGGGTCTGTATGCCAACAGCATTAAGAAAGCATCAGTGCCTCAGCAGCCAACTGCCCAGAGCCTGGCTTCTGCCACACGCTGATCGTATTCTTTGTTAGCGTGCACTTCTCTCTCTGTTAACCTTCCCTCAGGAAAGGGGAAACATGGCCCCCACTGTAATTAGCTTACACAGCCTTTCATGTAAGCTAAAGAATGGAAAGTGTCAGGGGCTCTCACAGCAGCCTCATAGGTATTTG
Organism: Eurypyga helias; assembly: GCF_000690775.1. Lineage (NCBI taxonomy): Eukaryota > Metazoa > Chordata > Aves > Eurypygiformes > Eurypygidae > Eurypyga > Eurypyga helias. The sequence continues at coordinate 85,627 of NW_010270140.1, read as the reverse complement.
CTGTAAGCAGGGAAAAGTTAATCTGCTCTCGGGTTTTGGCAAGGGGACAAAAATCTATGTGTAGAACAGTACTTGGAATGAATTAAATTTCATGTAACTGTGACCACACCGTAGGTAAAGTAGTAAAATGATGGTGGTGATGGAAAATATGACTAATCAGAAAGCTGTATTAACTTAATGAATAAAATTATGCTTTAATGTAAACTGAGGTTCTTAAGTACCTCATTTCAAAAACGTGTTTGTTTATTGCTCTATAGCTTGTAACAACTGTGTTATTTCACCTGCCAGCACACTCTAGCAGTTTCATCTGAAATAGCATTTTCACTCAAAGTAGGTTTAAAAACAAAAAAAGGAGATGAAATAAAAAAGCTTTGTGATGCTGAGCCACTGAACTTGTTTTACTAAATCGCTTACATCAGAACATCAAAAAAATTCTGAAAAAATGGAAAGGCTTTGATTTTTCACTTTGAAATTACTTGTTGCAAAATTATTTTTACTTTTAAATTCTCACTTTTCCATTTAGAACCAGAATACAGAGTGCAGAACCCTTTAGGTTATCAGGGCAACATAGACCATGTGCAGAGTCTGGTGTGCGCAGAGCTGCTGCTTGTTCTCTCCCCACCGCATATCCCTCTTCCCAAATCCATTTTATCAGAGTTTGGCAGGTCCCTGTGGGTTGATCCTCTTTGCCGCCAGAGGATCTGGTTTCTCTTCCTGATTTCTTAGCGGTTCTGGCTCAGCAAGTTTCTATAGTCACAAAGAGCCAGGTTTAATATTTTTCCATGAGATTAGAAATGTTCTGGTCTCTGTACACTTTGAGAATTGCAGGAAGCTGGTCCCTGCACTTTCTGCGTAACCCAAGGTGGCTTTGCTTCTGAACAAGCACTGAGTGGGCTCATCAGAGGTGTTGCCAGATGTGCTGTGGGCAGGGGAGCCACAGCGACAGGGGTGACTCCCGCCCTGGGCATGCCTCCATCCAGCAAATGTCAAACAGCACTTTGGATTCAGGAGCCCAAATCATCCTTCCTGCAGAACTGAAGGGCAAATAAAAGGCATCACACAGTCGTCTGCCAACCAAGGTGGCTGAGGTAATTTCTCCAAGTCTGTAATGTTCAATCAACCTCATTTACTGTTTAAAAAAACCCAAAACTTAAACAACACCATGTTGCAGGATGAAGGACATCACATTCAGCATTCTCAAATACATCAGCTATCTTCCCTGCTTTCTTCACCATCTCACTGTCTTGCAGAGAAAATGTCTGATAAGCAAACAGAAAAGCAAGGTATTGCAGGTGTGGAGGCTGTGGAGAGTGATCTGGGAAAGGCATTCCTAACTCTTTCCTCCACCCAACCTTTCCAGCTCTTCGATGGTGTTGGACCTCTTTTCTTCTCACAAAACTTTCTTAAATGGAAAAGTAGGGATTTGTTCATATAGTTCATGGCAATTACAAAGTAACTATTATATAAATGTAGTGGGTTTTTCTTTAATGAGGTCTTTCACAAAGGAGTTTTGAGCCTATGTGGGCGTCCTGTTTAAGCTTCATATTTTCCTCAGGAAAAAAAAAAAAAAGAAAAAGGTCTGCTTTTTCATGGCCAGGTGTTTTATATAGCTAACTTAAAACATGCCTGAAAAGGCTGTGGTTATTCGCCTGTCTGAAAAGTAATGCGTGTTTTTTTAATTCCCCCCTTTTTGTAACATTTAGCAGATACCCCTTTAAATACATTGTTTACTGCTAGTGTGTTTCATCTGTGAATCTCCTACCACTATTGGTTTCTTTGAAACACTGGACTCAAAACTGGACATTGGTTTCCTCCTCTTCCTCAAATATTCTGACAGATGTTGCTGTAAATCAATTATGTGACTGACATAGCATTTGGCTGCCTGACAAATGTGCCATAATAACGCAGCTCAGTAAAATGTGGAATTTCTGAGGTACTGCTTGTAACTTTTTCAGGGCTGTTGTAAATTCCCAGCCATGTCAGCACAGGTGGAAACAAAGTCATAAATAAAATGTGTGTGTGTGTATGCACGTGTGTATGTGGAGGGTGGGAAGTAGAAGTTACATGTACCCATTCTTCCTACAGAGCTTCCTAGGTGTTTCACTGCTTCCGTGATTTAGAAAAAGAAAACCCTTAATTAACATGAAAATAATCTTGCTAACAGTTTTAGAAAGAGGGTACGTGTATGCAAATTGAAGCAAGTAGGCTGTTGCTGCTGTGGGTATGAGCTGGCCCTGGTAAGCTCTGCCAAGCTCCATCGCAGTGCTTCAGGTAATGAAGAAAGACCCACTCCAGGTACCCACTATGAGCTTCTGCTTCTCAGAGTGCTGAGATGAGCTGCCCCTCATTACATTCAAGAGAAGTCAGCAGTGAGCTGGAGTACTATGCTGAAGGTTTGCAGTGCTGGGCAAGCAAGGCAATGTGGGTTGCCCCGACATATTCTGCTTTCTTGTTTCCTTGGGAGATCGTTTCTGAGAGGCAAGACTTTTGAATATTTCCTTTTTGCCAATCAGCTTCTAATTCCACAGGCTTTTTAGGCCACTTAAAGGTAGGGTCATATTTAGGAATACAGCTAATCTGACTGAATGGTCTGTGCTGACGAGGCAGCCCCCATCCAGCCTCCCTGGTCACACCGATCCTTCTGCCTCCCCTGTGGGAATGGGCCTTCACCTGAACACATGCTGAGTGTAGTAAGGAGTTAGACCATCCTTCACCCCAAAATAAATAATTTCTGGCTGCTCCCTTGAATTCATGCGTGTAGGACTGACTACCCAGGAGTTGTTACATAATAGCTGAGGGCAAAACATTTTGAGGCATGTTAGAGAGAATCTGATGAGTTGGTTTTGCTGAACTTCCTGAGCAGAAAGCTGGCCTCTGCGAACATTGATTTTATGAATGTTGCCTCTTCTTACAATCAATGCTAGGAATTGTTACTGCTAAACAACCAAACAATAAGGTCAACCTAAGAACCAATTTCTTAGCCATTATTTCAATCACCATCATTAGAGAAAAATGATTTAGAACAAAACACCAGGTTATGGTACACAATAATATTTATAGTCCACAGACATGGTGACTAACATTGAGCTGCATACAAAACTAGCATTAAAATAATGTTTATTTTTACAGTTACAAACTTTTAAATCAGGTATTGCTAAAGGTAAAAATAAGTATTTGACCTTATCAATGTCTTAATTCACTTTCTGTCTTTAGCTGCTTGGAAACAAGCAATTTTTAAAATATGGTAATGTATGTATATTGCACTTTCACTTCTTAAATTTATTTCAAATACAGTCTACCCACTAATATGCAACAGGATCGTCAACTGACAAGGATTATTAGACTTTAAAATTTGCAGAATAAATCAGCTAACTTAATTGGAAGACTAAACAGTAAATATCCTATTTTTTTCTGCACTCTATTGTTTTACGGTTATCAGTATTTATACCACCATTTCCCAGAAAGAGCATGCTTAAACTCTCATCCATCAAAGTATTTGATTTAAGGGAAAATTTATAATTCTATTCTCAGCAGACTTCAAAATCAGCCTACGATTAAAAATTATTATTACCCTGACTGTTACAAAATTTCATACTTAAAAACGAAGTCCTGTATAACTTAAACCCAATTAGTCCCAAAGGTGACCAAAAGTATTGTAATTGCCTTTAAGTAGTAAAGAGTTAGCTCCTTGTTGCTGCTGCTGTTCTGGTCCCTCTCTTGCATCAGTGCAGAGAAGCTACAAAAGACAAGCTCCCACTTGGTAAGGCTCCTGCCTTGGAACACCAGCTTGCACAGAGAAGGCAAGGGCTAAAACACAGACATGGCACTGTGTGGTGGCTTGTTTGGTTTTGTCAGGAACTTAGGGTGGGAAGGCTCAATAAATGCAGACAATGGAGCAAATATTGGAAAAGAGAAAGAGAATGACCAGGGAGGAGGGGGTGTGTGAGCAATACAATGAGTGGGCCATATAGATGTGCACAGACTGGGAGGAACAGGGATGACCAGCTATCAAATAACCCCAAGGAAATCCAAAATAACCAGCAAAAAGAGTCTGACTGCCTCCTCCGTGCAGCTATCCTTGTAGTCTGGAGGTTGGACTGGGAGGAAGGAGAACAGGAAGTTGGTCATTTGTCCTACCACCACGAGGGTCTACTCTGCACAATTGAAGCTCTTTTGAACTAAATGAAATCAAACTACTCTGTCAGAGATAATTTTGAAAAATGCTGCCTTAGCTGTCTGGTATTAGCACCACCCAACCCACACCCCTGAAAGACACTCCCGCGTCTACACATGCACCATGGAGAGCCCATGCTGTGTAGTCTGGTGACTTCGGCGGAGGTTTTAGCTTTTTCAGGTGGTAGTTAGGGCTCGGGTTCTTCCCCCCTCATTTTAGTTGAAGGGAAGTTGGGCCTCTAGCCTCTGGTAACTGTTTTGGTTTCTTCCTCAGTGGATAAGTAATAGGCATCTCAGCAGATGCTTATTCCTGCATATCTTGAAAACCCGAGGGGCAGGTGCATTGCTGTCCAGGGCTGCCCATAGCAGAAAGTATTACTCTCAGAAGCTATTTGGGTTTTCCTCCTTCAATCCACTTAGAAAGCTCTCCTGAAGGCTGGTGGCTCACAAAGGTGGGAATCATTTGATTTATCTTGATTGGTAGGTGATTTTCATCCTAGGTTTACTCAGGACAGTCATTTACTCTTTGGAATAACATTTATCAATAACTGAAAGTAGATGGAATAATATTCAATATTTAGGCTTCGATGTTTTTTATAAAGACCAAGAACATTCCTTCTCAACCTTTCTTTTGCTGGGCTAAAGAACCCAAATTACTGTACTACCCTTTGAATATGACTTGTCTTTTCTTTAGTCTATTTAATATATATATTTTTTTGACATCTCTTTGATTTATAAATTGAACCAAATGTCACTGTAAATGAACAATGGCAATCATTTGAAAGTATAGCTTTATTTTGAAAATTGAGTTAAATATCAAAACCCTCTTAGTAGATGAACAAAATAAATTCATCTACGTGTATCATTTATGTTTGATTAAAGCCCCCTTGTGAGGTTCTCCAAACCTACAATACAAGCCTAACTAATTCTGCAGACCTACAAGAACTGATGTAGTCAGGGGAAAGAAAAAATTAATTTCCGCTGAGCAGAAGCACAAAAAGATACAGGCTTCTCCTGAGACAGGTCATGTTACATTGGGTGCAAGTTGGCCTTGTTTGAAGTCAATAGTAACGTTCCTATTTACATTAAGATTTTATTAGTGTTCTAGCAGTTAAGTACAGGACTACTAGAAGGCTGGTAACAGTGCAATGGAACACTGGGTTTAGATCTTTCTATTAAAATGATCTAATTTCTCATTAATGCAGACAGAAATTAATTGGCACTTACAACTAATGGAAATAAATCAAATTTATCATCATTCAAAATGTGTCATTTCTCAGAAACTTGAATTTTAATGAAAAGTAAGAACACACTCTGACACTTCAGCTTGTCCATTCTGTTCACAATGAATGTTAGTTGTTTAAAGCTCATGAATAATTTTAATTACACTGTACAATTTAACTTTCTAGCCTTAAAGCTGAAATGGTATATAAATAAGGCAGTAAAAGCAAAAAAAGCAAAGCCTCAGCTTTTCCCAGAAAGTAACTAAGCAAGAAAATCAAGGTATTAAGACCACCAATGTCCATGGTTGCTGTAATAGCTCCTGCATCTAAGTTCAAGAGTATAACAAAGCATTCCAACTGCAGACTATCCAGACGTTCAAGAACCTTTCTCTCCATACAGTCAGTGTGTTTCTGGATGACATGTTTTACCCCAAACTTTCATGTTGTTGGAGTTAACCTCATGGTGCTTCTGTTGCCTGAAAGTAAGGCACCTACATAACCATTCAGCATTTCCTCAGTGATAATGGTTAGAATAACCATTGGAACTGCTCTGGGCCTTTCCTAGAATTGGCATTTTCAGTAGGAGATTTGATTGATCAGTCTTTCTTCCTTCACAAGAAACCTCCGTCACCACAGAAAGTGGATATGTAACTACTAGATCAGAGAATCATAGAATGGTTTGGGTTAAAGGGACCTTAAAGACCATCTAGTTCCAGCCCCCCTGCTATGGGCAGGGACACCTTCCACTAGACCAGGTTGCTCAAAGCCTCATCCAGCCTGGCCTTGAAGACAGCCACGGATGGGGCATCCACAGCTTCTCTGGACAACCTGTTCCAGTGCTTCACCCCCCTCTCCTGGAAGAATTTTTTCCTGATATCCAATCTAAATCTACCCACTCTCAATTTAAACCCATTACCCCTTGTCCTGTCACTACACGCCCTTGTAAAAGGGCCCCTCCACAGCTTTCCTGTAGGCCCCTTCAGGTACTGGAAGGCTGCAATAAGGTCTCCCCGGAGCCTTCTCTTCTCCAGGCTGAACAGGCCCAATTCTCTCATCATTTTTTCACAGGAGAGGTGCTCCAGCCCTCTGATCTTCTTCATGGCCTCCTCTGGACTCGCTCCAACCAATTGATATCCTTCTTATATTGGGAGTGCCACAGCTGGATGCAGTACTCCAGGTGGGGTCTCAGAAGAGCAGAGTAGAGGGGCAGAATCCCCTCCCTCGACCTGCTGGCCACACTTCTCTGGATACAGCCCAAGATACGGTTGGCTTTCTGGGCTGCCAGAGCACATTGCAGGTATAGATAAATAGATGGTAAGTTGGGTAAAATCAATCCCAAAACAGGTGGCAGATGGTAAAAATGCCCTGAAGCTAGCACCTGAGAGATGCATTAATCTGAATCCTTGTGGTGTTTGGCAGAAGAGTTTTTTTTCTCAATGTATTTTCAGAGTTAAAGTCCCTTCAAAACCTCATGGTCTTCTTTTTCATCTTTACTTCCCTTTTGTTTTCAACTGAGACTCATAGGAGACAAATATAGTCTTTTCTATGATGATGTAATTGCCTGAATTGTAAACCTCAGGCAGAAACGGTTGCCACACTGCCATGCTCAGATATTTCTTAAATGAGACTCTGTCTCTGTCCTGACATGAAGCCAAGGTCAAGCAGGCAAAAGCAGGTTATTCTTTGAAAGGGTCATTCCTTCAATAAGCAGAGGCAGATTTACAGCTGCCTGCACAGCATTCCCCAGTTCAATGTTACATCGTCCCTGAGGTACAGCTTTGTGCACCAGATGCTTCTTTTTTTGTCTTCCTCACTCCTGTTATGGATTCACAAGTAGGGCAGTTGGCTTTCCTCTGCAGCTGTGGGATTAATCTGAGTTAGCTCAATAGGTGCTTCCTTCTAACTTTGGGTTTGGTTTGCTTTTGCTTTTGTTTATTTGGTGAAGACATTTGTCCTTACATATTGTGCTGCCAGCATTATCTAAAGGGGATTCGTTTTCTCACAATAGAATGCTTAGAGTTTCCTATTAACACTTACTTAATTGAAAATGTTGTTGAAACCCCACATCAGCTGAGCACAAAACCACACAGACATATAAGAAATTGTACAGATCGAGAAAGAAAATCTAGTTATTTTCTTTTTTAAATTCATCCTATCATTTCTGAAAGACTTAACAAGAGTGCTTTAGGGGAAGCATTGTCATCCTTGCCTTCTGGAGGCTGACTGAGACCATCGGGTCCAGATGGCCCTTGGGAAGTGCCTATGTTTCGGTAATGACAATGAAATGTGCTGGCGGTACACACCTAGAGAAAGGTCTTGGATTAGTAAGAATCGCTCCTTGGCTTTTGCTTTGCATTGCTCTTCTCACACATGATGGAGAGACTACTTTATCACTAGCATACAGTGAGAAATTAATATATTCATCTATGAGGTTCTAACAATTAGGATTTCATTATTAAACTGGATGGAACTATGAACTCTCTGTTAAAGCACACAAATGTGAAAACAGGCACAGTTTTAGGTCACACAACCTAATATATTCATTTTGATTATGAATCCTGAGACATGAGCCCAAAGAATGTGAAGCAATATTGTATTTAATGTAGTGTTTTGTTATAAAATGTTCCACTGTATAGGTAAGTTTTGTAAGTTTGAATGGGTAGATTATGTTTTGCTGCTGGAAAACTCTTATAACTTTATGCTACCACATAGATAAATAAACAAAAGATAAGGTGTTTCTTAAGGTACAGATTGGAAAGAGAGTTTAACAGTATTTTTCCTCAGAAAATATTTTTCCTTATCAATAAAATCCTGAATAAAGTTGACCTTGTGAAACAGCTGCAGAATGAAAAAAAAGGTAATTTAATTTTACTTTATTTTTTCTTAAGTTTGAATCTTTCAATTTTAGATTCTACCAGTGAAATTTTAAGGTGCTTCACAAGCAGTGTCTTCGTTTTCAGAACTATCGAAATGTCATTATCAATTGTCTGATGAAACAGAAATATCTGATATTCTGGGACATCAAAAGCCTGTCTTTCATATATCAGAAAGGTTAATTCCTAGCACTGGTAAACTTGAACAGCAAAATGAGATTTCCTGGTTGGGAGCATGCAGGGGGATGAGAATATCTTCATTATTTAACATCTGAAGTACCCCATTCAGATGTGAACATTTTTGGAGTAAATCAACCAGTTCATTCTGGGATGAAATTCAGATGTGTTTCTGGGGATGACTATGTTTGAGACTTTTCTCAGTGATCAGCTGGGGAAGGACTGGCACTGTTTCCCCCTCAGACCCTTTTCACATGCCTTCCAATCAAAGGCCAAATGTTGCAACACACGGCCTTGGTATCATCATGTACAACCACTGGCTTGATAGGATGTAACACAGTCGTTACATCGTTTCAGGGTGTTATTACTGAAACAAAAAAGGAAATATTATTAAATTTACTCTATGCTATACTTTTAAACTTATTTTTAAGTGCCTTTTTTGTTTTATCCCATTGCATTTCTAAATTACTTACAAGACATGTGGTGTGAGAGCTTGCCCTTGCTGAAATCAACTAGCTTTAGATAGGTCAGGATTTAACCCAAAACTTTCAATAAAAAAAAACCCAATATTAAAATATAGAAAATATTTTTGCAGTTAAACCTGCAAACCTTTTACCATGTTCACTGACTTTACATAACCTGTACCATATGATTTGGGAAAATAAATGTAGTAGTTTGAATATTGAATTCCAATCCTTTCACAAATTGACAAGAATTTTCTTCAGAAAAAAACAAATTGCAGAAAAGAAAAGGTCATGGTATAAAAATTTGGAAAAGAACCATAAACTCATCTAATCAGTGGTCTTCTGGTGAACACTTATTTAAGAGAAAATAAGATTCACTGAAATAATTGTCTTCAGGATATAATTTGACCAGCTCTCCAGTTACCTTGGCAGTAATTTGTCAGAAAAGAGCAAAACAAAACCATGTCTAGGGTAGAATCTTCTATTTACTCTTCCTTCCTTGTTAAAATACTAACAGACAGTTTTTATTGGTAGCAATTTGGTGTTAGTGGATAACCAATAATTTATTACTAGGTTCTTGCCATATTGCTTCTGCAACTTGCAGAAATTATTTCTTTCATGCATAAAAAAACTTCTTAATTTATCACCTCTTGAGAGCACTTAAGCAACTGTGATTCAATTAAACCAATGTTCGGTGTCTATGCCTCTGTTTCACACTTGGCTGATAAAACAAAAAGATGGGATACATTGCAACTATTGATTGACTATCGTTTATTTATGGTTTTAACCTATAAGTCTTCAACAATCACCTTAATTTTGTGTGTGTGAGCAGAGAGTGCTGAGCTGATAAAAGAAAGTTACAAGTGCAATCCATCTTGAGAAAGGAGAAGCATGTCTTTAACATTTTAGCTGTTTATGTAGTGAATTTATAGCTTGCGACTTTTTCAGCTCTAGTGAGCCATTTTCCCTCCTTACATGCATAACAGGGATGTCATGAACACTAGTAGTTCAATCTTCCCTAAACTGGAATAGCCCACAATGCGGTTTTAAAGGGTTTTTATAGGGATTCAGTCTCTCATCCATTTCTGTTAGATTGCTACACTCCTGTGACAGGCTTTTTGGCAATAATGTAATTTCAGTTAGTGATATCAATGCATCAGAGAAAGGAAAACATTCTTTAAAAATTATGATGGTGGGGAAACTCTATCAGACAACTGTATACTGTCCAAGGTCATGTGGAAAGTCAGAGCCAAAAAGAAACCGTCTCTTTTTTTTTTTTTTGTTTTATACTGTGCCAGACTGGATTTGAATACAGAGGGAAGGGCACAGAATTTCAGAGGCCCTAGTCAAGCTGAGGGAATGAAAAATACAAAGATGGATAAAAATCAATCCTTTAAAATGCAAAAGGAATAAAAACTAACATGATTGTACTGTTTTCACTCTCTGTTTCACCTGCTGTATGGCACTCCCAGGGAAGCTTTGAAATGAAGAGAGAAACTCAGAAGACAAAGTGGAAGGGGAGGACGGGAAAGGTACCTGAGGTGCTCACCCTGCTGTATATTTTCCGAGCTCATCTGAATAATAGCTCTGGAGACTGTTATCTTGCAGGGGTTCGCAAGAATAAGGCAAAAAACTGTTTGTGTTTGGCTTTTTATTAATTCATTTCTGTAAAAGGTAGTTTTCAGGCACAGCTACAAGGATATCTCCTTAGAATCAAAACTCAAAAGCTTACTGACAGGAACTGAAGGCAGAAACTTCATTTCTGCAGGAAGCTCGTGTACTCACTAAACCCTCCTGCATGGCCCACAGAAAAGGTTGGGTGTATTCTGAAGTGCACAATGTTCTTGTAAAGATAGATCTAAATGATCATGAAAACAGTAAGCTGGAACAGGTGGAAAATTTTCCTTTAACATTTTATTTGGCATAGAATACCTTTTAACAAACTTTAGCTATTTTTTTTTCTCAGAAACTGACTTTTTGTATTTTGACCACTGTGTAAAGACATTTTCTCTAAAAATAGGAAGCAACTTTGTTGGATTCACATTGGTCTTGTTTTTAAGGAAGAAAATTCCTTTTTCACAACTTCAGTGTGTTCGGCAAGTAGCGATGAACAGCGGCTCAGTAGTCAAGTGAAGCTGGAAACCAGCAGGACCTCAGAAAAGCTGCAGTATTCTCTCAGAGGTTTCCAGTATGAATTTGTCTTGAAGCTGATGTGAGAATTAAACACTGAGTATGCTTGTTTGGGGTTTTTAAAAATTATTTTCTCAACCTTTCCACCAATGATGACAGCCATGGAAATATGAAGGTTTTTGTTGGTTTGGATTGTTGTGGGGTTTTTTTGTTTTGGGTTTTTTTTTTTTTTAGGTTTGGCTTCTTAGTTGGCTTGTGTGTGGACTTTCCCCCCCCACCCCCGCCTAGGCCTCTCTTCTGTGCTGTTGTTGCTCTTCTTACTGTTCCTGGTTTATTTCAGCCAACTATTTGGACAAGCTTTATATTTTATTTTGTATTGAGCTGTTGCTTTCTGGCTGTGTCTTCCACCTCTAATTTTGTACATAATGAACAAAATGGAAGAAAAACAAACACAATAGCAAAATATGTCATTATCCTTTGCATCTTTTCCATGCTTTTTGCTGATCATATGCACACCATTTGTAGTGCTGCCAAGAGCATCTGAGCCTCAGTCAACTACCTTTGGGATTGTAATTCCTTTATGATCTATTTTCCTATTTATTTTGATCTGAATAGTTTAGTAAAGCAGCTTGGAGAAGATACAGGCAAAGGTCTTTGGACTAAGTTTCTGTTGAATTAACATGAGCCATTTCACATACCATTGGGTACTGGCATAAAATGTTTTGGGTTGGCAGTTGGCCTTGAGAACATAATTCAAATTCATTTATTTTCTTTTTCAGCTCATATCTTACTTGGGCAGCAGACACTCTTACCACATCAATGCTATGCTACCAACAGATTACACCTGAAGAAGGGTAATGGATACAAGACGTTCATTCATCTCTCTCTCTTGCTATTTATCCTACATATATTAATAGAACATGTCTACTACACAGAATTCACTATTTTTAGTTTTTTCTCCTTTAGTTCTTGCATATGGAGATATAACTGTTTTTTTCATGAGGACAGGAAAGAGGGACATGGTCTGCATTATTCATAGGGAAAAAAATATAGCTAAGAGGTAGGTGTGTTGTATTGAAGGAAATCACAGGGAAAATTGGTAATTAAACTTAACAACCTGAAGTATGTACATAAGAGTCCAGTATAGCTCTCTCTGAAGGGCTGTATTTTAAAAGACGCTTTTGCAGTCAGAAACAATAATGGTAGCTTTCAAGTTGTCTCTAGCATACATATCTGTGCTGTAGAAAGCTATACTTAGCAGGGTACTCCATTCTCCTTTTGAAGACTGCTATAAGAAACAGCTACTCCTGGAAAGCACCTCATTTCATCCTGATTCACAGATTTAAAAAAAAGTCAGATAAAATATGTGATTTAGTAATGTCTTTTTCTCTCTAACGAATAAAAAGAATCTAGCTGAGTAACTCAGATGTACCTGCCTGCTGCATCAGTGCTTAAAAATTCAGAGGTGAATCCTACTTACAGTATTACAGAAGCTGAAGTCTTGCACTGTTTTCTGATATTTTGATAGAGCTGTGCTCCAATACATCACATGCCTCATGATGAAAATGGTGCACATGTTGTGTGTTCAGGATCCTTAACAATTCTGTAGTGAATGAGAATCAAATGTTGATCAGTATGCTTCAATACAAATATGATATTTAATTATATGCTTGAGTATGATCATAAAATATTTATGTAAGTGAATCAGTAAAGATTATGAATAAAGGTAGCAAGACACACAAAAATGATTTAAAAGAAAAAAATTACGTTTTTCTTATGCAGTTAAAAATACTAGTTAATGTATATATATATGTACACTTCTGGGTATAGTATATCTTAGACACAGACTTACCTCTGTGACACAACAGGTGGTGAGAACATTGGCAATTGCTGAGAAATGTCAGGGGGCTGATTGCATTGTTCCTGACCATCTCAACTGCTGAATTATAATTCACCTGATTTAAATAACAATATTTAAAAATATTGAACCAAAAACCCCTAATGTCTATCTAGCTGCAGAATTTCTAGATAAAAGGGGCAGGTGAGATAGTGAAATCATAAAGCAGTCTAATATGAATCCACCTCTGTTGCAGAGTGAGATTAGAGCAGATAGTGAGCGCAGAAAATCTCTCTGCCATCTGCTGCTTCAGCTCCTTGACCAGGTTGCAAGGCAGGCAGCAGCCTCCCTTTTGTCCTATTAAAAGTGACATGTGCTGTCTTCTGCATCAAGGTTTTTGATGCAATCCAAACTTTGCACATTTCGAATCACAAACAGAGAAGACTTGGACCAAGCCATAGGATGTTATCCGTCAAGGGTTGTCATTGAAGCATTAAACTCACCAAATGCAAACTCAGAGTAGACAGTGCTAAGTTAAGCTATAGGAACCAGTCCTAAATGAGTTAATCTGTGTACTGGAAGGGAGTGGTGTGAGTTTTTCCAATAGTATTTAATCCCATTATAGAAACCCTGTAACCTCAAGTCTCTAAGGTAGTTCATTTAAAGTTAACGTAAGTATTTCTGCACAGCTTTGCCCTGCTCACACATAGCCATGTCTTCAGCAGACTTATCCAAACTACGGCAGGGGATGTTTATATACTTGTGAAATCACTGCAATAGAAATATATTCCATGGAGAAATGTAAGTAAAAAAGGCAAGATGAAGAATTTAACTGTAAATATCTTGCTATTTTTAAACTGGCTTTCTCTACAAAAATTAAAAAGCTTGGTGATGTTATTTTTAAAGTGAATTTTCTAAGTATTTCTATGTACATTCAGTATATCTGCATATGTTGTTTCAAAGTATCATTTTCTTAAAAAGAGCCATCATTGAAATATTCTTAAATATTTTGTTAAAATTCTAGCAACTAATTTTTTTTTTGGTGGTGGTGGTGTGTGAGGGTTGGTTTTTTTGATTTTTTTTTAGATCTATATCAGAGATCAAACATTACTACATTGTCAGGTTTTGAGTGCTAAAGATTACAGCCTCAGAGCAAAGGTTCTCATATCCTGGAAATTACAATTTAAAGAAATGTATATTTAAGAATCTATGCTGTGACATACCTGAGAAAACATTTAGGAAATACATCTTTAAATGTAACACTACGTAAAAAAAAAAAATCTATATTATAATTAATTACAACAAAAGGAAGGTGATTTGTGAAATAACTTTTTTCAGCAGACTCTTCCTTTTTTTTATCTTTTTCTTTTCATTGTCTTTTCATATCAAGAAGTACAAATACCTTGTCTAAAGAACAGTGAAGGAGGTGTGAAGAGATGAAGAATCTAGGTGTACTCATCACTGGCTGAGTGTTACATTAAGAGGGCAAAAGAAAATAGAGAACCTTAGCTACACAAAGATGGGTTCAAGGGATGACACTTTCCATTAAAGGTATAGAGAACAGAAGTTAATGAGTGAATCTCACCCATGAAAGAGCAGAGACTGAGGGTGAGGGCTAAGTGAGCATCTGGAACACAAGGTCTGCATTAAGCCAATGGATATATCTCAGCTGCAAGTACTTTGTAGCTGTCCTCCATTCTTCTATTATTTTCTTTGTTACTTTAATTGCACAGGGTATTGCTTCTTGCTGTGAAACACACCGCTTCTTTCCTTACTGGAATACCACTATTCCTGTGACGCGTGGGTTGTTTTGTGTTGGTTTTGGTTCTTTTTTTTTTAAATTTTATTTCGTAACACATTATGAGACTGTATTTTATTTACGATTTACAAAATAGAGTAAGATTTTTAACTTGGGGCTGTAGTGGAGTCTGTACATTCACTAGATATTTCTTAGTGTCAATAAATCAAAAAAGGTTACAAATCTCTGATGCAGGAGGAACAATATTTAAAAATATAACAATATAAAATACTTTCAAGGAGGAAAAAAAAAATCAAAATAAAGTAGTGCACAATCGAATTAATTACCTCCAAAAGCTGTTATCAGCTACAGATGTCCCCTGATGTGGTATGCTTTTGTGGTGGTAATGCTTTCCCTTGTCTCATTCCTCTTGATGCTAGCAGCATTACTCCCTCATGGCCTTGTAGGGTAGGAATTCCAGTTGGTAAATGTAGTTAGTCTTTCTGACTCTTAATTTTCTCTGTAAAGAAATCAGTCAAGGTAATTATTTGTATTCTAAAGACACTTTCGCTTTCTCTTCCAACTTCCAAAGGTGTATTCAGCACTGAGCAAATAAAGGAAAATTGATGCACTGTTAGAAAGTAACTCTTCAGCTGCTGTTCAGTGGTGCAGATTCTTGGGAGAAGAGTAATTTGTATTTCCGTTATTTTTAAGAAGAGGATGCACCCAAAGAATGAACCTTGGTTTTTTCTGAATTAAAAAAATGAAGAAGTAAAAAAGAGATTAAAGGATCACAGAGAACAAAATCAACCTGCTGTAATTCCACCAGAATTTCAGGCCTAGATGCATGTTTTCTGTCAAAGACACCAATGGTGGGCCTAGAATCCAACGGATGATGTCAGATTCTTTTCTATGCCAAAACAACACATTGCCTTTTTTCAGGTGAGCATTTCATAAGGCCTTGTACAGCACCCAGAAATACAGAACACAATATGTATTCATTTTATGTCACAGATTTTTCATTATATCCTTTTTCCCCCACTACTTAATAGTATCACATAATTTTTATAATTTAAAAATATTTTATTTTTTATTTTCATGAGTTGGAAATTAATTTTTACTTCCTTAACTGTTGATAAGTGTATGTTTGGACAGACCATTTTCAGCTCAGTGTATGCTGCTGTGTGTGTACACACCAGAGAAAAGTAAAACCAGTCTATATGAACTCAATTCACTTGGGTCTTTGAAGCCAGTGAGAGAAGGCAGCTGGGAAGGCCTTGTGGCAGCCAAACCTTGAAATGTTAACAGGCTCAAGAAATAAGAAAGTCTCGCCAAGTCAGCAACACCGCTATCCCAATTGTATCCATAGCACTAAGTACTGCCAGCAAAGTAGATTACAGCACTTGGTTTATGAGCTCTTTGGCTGCCAGGCAGGCTTCGTGTGTGGCCATGTATGTAATGTTCAGTCCTTGGTGAAGAAAGGATGAGTACCAATGCAAGTGTGCAAGTAAAGAATGAACAGGTGAGAATTTCAAAATTGTGTTGTTTCTCTTCTCTCAGACACTGCTGTCTCCCATCCAGGAGCTGGGAACAGCACTACAAGTCAGATCTGCTCAGTGCGGCCAGAGTTTCAGTTGTATGCAGTGGTCATTGAGCTCTGTAATTAATGTGGCTACATTAAAATATCCAGCTGTTTGATCCACATTTGCCCTCAGATGTATGTGTGTGGCTTCCATGCTTCAATGGGAACAGTGTATGCATCACTGAGGACAGAATCTGGCTTCGTGTGTGTACCCATATGTATCTCTGTATACACAGTAGTTGTAAAGAGAAAGAGAAATAAACTTTTTCTGTATGATAATATTATAATATCTGGAGAAATCGGAGGAAAAGGTAAGAAAAGTCATGAGTTGAGGTAAGAATAGCTTAATAATAGAAAATAAATTAAATTAATTATTATACTACTACTGATAATAATATGTAATGGAAATTACTATTATTCATGATAATAATATGTAATGAAAAGGAAAACAATGGAAAAAAATAATTATACAACCTCTCACCACCCACCCACTGACATTTAGCCAGCCCCCAAGCAACAAGATAAAGAGAGCCCCCCCCAGCCAATTTCCCCTGGCTTATATGCTGAGCATGATATTTTATATCATGAAATATTCCTTTGGTGAGTTTGGGTCACCTGTCCTGGTTGTGCCCCCTCCCAGCATCTTCTCTACAAGAAGCTGGGAGAACAGGGACACCATGAAAAACAGAGAAAGTCCTTGGCTTAATGTAAACATTGCTTGGCAACAACTAAAACTTCAGTGTTATCATCATTTTTCTCAGCACAAATCCAACACAGTAGCCTCATACTAGCTACTGTGAAGAAAATTAACTCTAATCCAACCAAAACCAGCACACCCTCACAAAGATACATGTAGACTAAGATCACCTCATACCTTCATTTTATCTTTGATAAAGTAATTAGCCTGCCTGAATGTTTTTTTGCTGAGTCATGTTTTCTTAAACTAGAACTATTCTCATAAATATTCTCTGAACTTTTCCCAAATAACAATCCTTCTTGAACTGCAGACATAAGAATTTACTTGAGTATTCCAGTAATGTTTACTTTGGGAGAAATACAAAAGAGTTACTGAGTCTTTACACTTGCTTGGTATGCACTTGTTACTAAATTCAAGGGTCTTGTTAGGCTTTCGAAACACAGGATTGCACATGAAGCTCAGTTCAGATCAGGATCATCACCATGGATCTTTACAGAATCAGTTTCCCCTGTTAGTATCCTTTATGGCCTTTGGCCACTTTTTCTCTCTCTCAATCCTTTATTTTGCTTTTTCAAATCAAAACACACACTGTGTGCAAGCTTCTAGCTTATCAAGCAATCAAGATTGCCTATTGTATCATTTCTTCTTCTATTATTTGCCAAGCTCTAACTCTGATGACTTGCAGACTTTGTTAACAATATTTTTATGTTGTCTTCCAGGTCATTGATAAAACCTCATTAAAATATATTACCAATTCATTACCTATGGGATCACACTATAAACACACCTGCTTGATGATGATTACTCTGACATCTGTCACTTAGTTAATGGATAATATATGTACTGTATTAACTTTGTAGTATCCTATATTTTAAATCATGTCCTGAGATACACAGTCAAAGGTTTGATTGGGCTTTGGTTTTATACAGTAATATTATTACCTTTATTAACTCAACTTGTAATCCCACTAGAAAAAAAATTGTATATCTTGACAGAATCTATTTTTCAGAAGACTAGTTTGAGTGGCACTAATAATACTTTGTTTATGGTCAAGATCAAGCTGACAGAGTATCTTCAGGCAGGTCATCTATTTTATCCATTTAAAGTACTGCTGCAACATTAAATTTCTTCCAGTTTTTGAAATTATTTCAGTCTTTGTAGAGTTAATGAAAAAAAGCAGTAACAGCATAAAGAACAAATAAGAACTATTCTATTTGGAAATGAGGTGTTATATCAGTTTAACGATTAAAAAAAATAAAATCCGCGATGGTATCTTTTATAACAGAATGGTTGGGAAAAAAAAAATAAGAATATACTAGCAAGTTTCGAACCCACATTTTACTTTTATAATATCAACTGTATCATCATTTATTAACTACAGATTAGACTTAGACTAAAGATGAACTCCAGCTTGTGTACTAAATAAATTTTTAACTTCTTTTTTGATCATTAGCAGTAAGTAGAACGATCAATATTCGTTCTAAAACAACAAGAAATATGATTTAATCTAGTAAGAATTCTAAGATGCAACAATTTTATACATCTCAGAACATCAATCTGAAATGCAGGAGCTAAAAAAATAGACAACAAATGTCATATTGGCTGACTGAAATGCCTACAGGAATAAAAAGAATAAATCAAACACTTCATAATTGTTCAGAATTTCATTGTCCTTTACAGCTCATCAACACAATTATAGCATGAATAAATCATGGAGCTAGATATGCTGGTAAAGTGTGCAGTTTAACGAAGAATTTGACTCACTTAGAATAATGTTTCAGAAAAGCCACAAATAATGTATTTGTTAAAAATAATTAAATGCAGTGATATGTAATACACTGTATGCATACTGCAGTGCCAAAACAAACACAACCACATAAATGCAAGACTAATTTGGAATAGTAGTTTCTAGACAGTAATTCTGATGGTGAAACCTGTGATTATGGGTGCAATACTGCAATCCCTAGCAATTTTAGTAGGTTATTGAAGCCAGTAATTGAGTCGGGCATTCCCACATTCTGCCTGTTGCTAAATTCTTCTGACTCATTCACCACACATAAAATGGCTAAGCCCACTACTTTCTGCTTTCTTCACAAGTCTGTTGCTACCACTTGTTCACTCCTGGCCTTGGTAACAGCCACCAACTTGTTTCTAAAGAACCCACATATGGTTTTATGTTGATTGTCATCTTTTTGTCACCTGTAGCTCTTTTTCTTCTACACTGATTTTTTCTCAAGGTTTCTCATCACTCTAAGCAATGTTTTATGCCCTTTGCAATTCCTCTCTTCTGGTTGCTATAATTTATGATTCTGGTTTCTGTTCTTTCATCATGACCACTTACAGTGGCCATATTGTGTCATAGTATTGTTATCTTCCTCTTCCTTGTTTTGTGGTTTTTTCCTCTCTTTTCCTTCATCCCCAGGAGAAGGGGGAAAAAAAAAAAAGTCCATGCAGATACACTTTTGATGACATAATACCAACAAATGCAGTAGCTTTAAATTGATATTTTTTTGCTATTTTTTGCCTACATTTTCCTTTTTGTCATTCTCAATTATACCCAAACCCCCATAAATTTAAAAATTTTAAACTTAAAATGACTACTTATGCCATCATGGTCAGTTTCTTGCATTTGTAGACATTTAGAAACAGTATCATAACAAGAAGGACCGATGATGTAATCTCTGTTCTAAGTAACTGTTTCTGAGAGAATATTCAACAGGTGAAAACAGTTGAAAATGTTACTTGCTACAGAGAAGGTAAAAAACACCCTGTCCAACTGCTTCTACATATAATGATTGAATCTATAATGATTCTGAATGCTTGAGAAAAGCTTCAAGGAGTTACCCAGATCAGCAAGGTAGAGTCCATGTCATCTACACTTAATCCTCTGAAATTGAAGGGTTTGCTTGTCTAGACATGTGAAAGTCTGCCTTTCTTCTACATACCTCCCAAGCATGATTCATCAAACCAAAATAAATACATTTGAAAAAAATTAGATTACTCAAATTCTGTGAGTGCCTGCTTCTCCCCATTGACTAGTTTATTTATCTTGTTAGTATGGATGACTAATTTAAACAAGATGATAGTTAAATATTAAAATATTAGTTGAGAGTGATACTGTTTTCATTGTTGCTAATCGCTCCTTATTCAGTGAGCAAGTTCCAGGCACTTTTCATCACAAAAACTATTCTGTTCCATGTCATTCCATATTCACACAATAAACTTAGTGATGATGCAAATAAAAAAACATGTAATGATATTTTGTTAGAGGTTAAGGAATTAACTAATAATGTGTAAGGCTTCTCTACACAACTGATTAAAGTTTGTCCAGCATGGACCAAGAAAGAAATAGAAAATAAGGTCTATCTTTGGATAAAGAGTAAAAAAATAATTGTTAGTCTGTCTTATTTGACAGCAGTGGCAAAACTGTCAGTGACAAGTGAGCATGAGGGTTTTTTTAAATGATTGAAAGACATATCAGAAAGTGATTAAGTATTTGGGGCCTGCAGATTCAATTTCTTGAGAATTTGAAGGGAACAAAAAAGGAATATTTTTTCCTGATATCTGTGACACAACTACCCAAGGGAGGGCAGTTGCATCAGAATATCAAGAAAGTAAAATAAAACAAACAAACAAAAAAAACCCAACCCCAAAACAAACTCCAAACAAACCCACCAACTGCCTTTCTCTTTAATCCCCTTTCAGCAACTCCACAGTTGTAAACTTAGGAAGGGTTCAATAAACATTAATTGCAAAGCTACAAATAGGCTTAATGAGCTTTAAAATTAAGGAAATGTGGTAAAGAAAACCAAAACCCAATGGTCTAATTTAGAGAACATGAGGAAGAAAATTTAAAACCCTGACAAAAGAAAATAATCTTTAAAACCGGAAATAGTTTCATGCTGCAAAATTCAAATCCATGTTTGGATCCCAAATTTTGACACGTGTTTGTGGGAATAATTGTTACTGTGGCCTTAAGGCTCATGAAAAAACATAGAGTACCATTCTTGAGAAAGTTGTGATTTTTCTGACAAGACTAACATGCTTTTCTTTATATCAATAGTAATTAAGGAAGCCAGCATGTAGCTTAAAACATTGTCTGATCATTTTTCTTCCTCTCTGTGACTGTACAGCTGTTTCACAGGTGGGTTGCTACAATTTTCTGAAATCAGATAGAATTGATTGATTTTATTAAAAAAGAAAAATCAATGCACAAACATATACCAGACAAAAACCTCAGGTGCATGTGATGTAAGGTAATTTATCTGTGTAATGTAATCTCCAAGTGAGGGTTTACAGTCAGTTTGTCCAAGGACAGGTAAATTACTTTAAGAAGTTGAAGTCTTCAGAAGACTTTTCCTCACATTTTTCACTCACTGCTAGGTAAATTTTAAAGTTCACTCACTCTTCTTCTTGTTATTAAGTGCAAAGTAAGGTGGGTGGCACCAAAAAATACTTAGTCAGAAAGAAGTTTTTAAATATGAGCCATTAGTTTTTCACCAGTCATATCAAAGAGTGGCTGGGTGGGTGACAGTGTGTGGAGTTGGCTGTAAAAAAGTCCCATGCCTTTGCTTTAGATGATTAGGAAAAAAATTACTAGGTATTTTTATTATTGATATTGTAAATTTTACTTGGTGTTTCTCACATTAGGCTTAGAATTATCAGTAACCTTATGTATTTTCATAACTTCAGGTAAACAAGGATTTAGTAATTCACTGCTGTATTCAGGCAGCAAAAACCTCTTTCAAATAAGGAATTATTTTGCATCATTGAATTTCAAGTAATCAAGATTCAACCACATTTTATAATTCTACAGTAAATCAAAATACGAAAAATGTCCTGCTGTAAAGGAATAAAGTTATACTGGTTATTAGCATACTTGATTTGGATGGGGCTCAAGAGAGGATGTGCTTGGTAGAAAATATGATTGAAAATAGAGCCACTGAACTTTAGCTTCCTACCTGCCACATGGGAGAAATAAGTTTTTGCATTTTCTCTCATCTTGCCCATTCATACCTAAGTCAGTTTGGGTGCCATTCTTACGGTCTGACTTTAATTGAGCCTATACTGATGACAAACAGTTCTAGAGCAAGAAATGGGAAGGGAACTTCTAAGTCTAAGTGGGTACAATTTATCATGATTAGCATGGACTTAAGAAGGTGAACCATAACTGCCAGATCTACCAAAAGGGTAATTCCATCCCACTCTTAACTGTTTAGTAAAGACAGGTATGTCATTGTTTTTTGTCTCCACAGCCCCTCTACTAATGGAAATGTAATACATTAATAAGACGTGCAAGTACTCTTGCTACATGCTTGTGCTATGTAGCTTTAAAGCTTGAGCTTTAAATCAGTCTGAAAATAAAAAATAATAATGTAGAAAAAAAATCAACCAATTTTAATGAAATAAATATCCATGCAAAGTAAGATTTTCTACACAGTACAACATAGGTGCTCACCATTCCTCATACATGTTATACATGAGTTTTAATTTGGAGAAACTTTCAATCGAAGAAGGAATAAGAGGACAAAATATCAAATGTTTTCTTTCCTTTCAGGTCCTAAACACAATATAGTGCAGAATATCCATCACTGTTCAGAACACCACATAAACCAGCTCCTTGGCTCTTTTTACTATACTATAACTCATCTCTGCCAGGAATTGTCACGCTGTAACAACTTTAAGTTTTCCCTTGGCTTCATTCTCACAAACAGTAGCTGAGGAAAATGATTTACTGCGTCTGCAGAGACAACACCAGAGGAAGAGACCTCTGTCACGGCAGGGCTGTGACGAGCATGACATGCTGATTTTGCAGCACTCTCCAGAGCCCAGACTTCCTCTTCAGAGCCCAGTTTGCTGCTGGAGTAGCTGCAACACTACAAATGTTGTCTGGGAGTCTGGGGATAGAAATGCTGTGGTGGGAGCCTTTGATGTATAGCGAATGTTTTTATGGATCCTGACCTGGAATTTTTTGGCACTGTAAAAGTGTGAGTGTGTCTGGAGCGTTACTGGTGAGCTTGTTTACTAGCCATGACATTTAACTTCATCAGTTTTATGCTATTTCCATGGTCTCTGAGGGCACAGACAGCCTGATGCTGCCTCTGGGGTCTTCCCCTATCCCAGCAATGTCCCAAGACCCCATTTCAGCTCCCTGGTGTGATCAGCCCCTGCCCCAGGGATGTTGTGTCAGGAGCGGTTTCCAGCTCCCCACAGCCCTGGCCTGCTGAGTCATGAGCCCTGCTGAGCCAGGTCCACCCATGAATGTCTGGGCCTGGACTTTGACTGTCCCCAGGGAGGTGCCCAATGCTCCTGGCTGGGGTGGTGGGACAGGCCCAGACTGCCAGGACCTGCCCTGATGGACCAATGGCAGCCCTGGCCTACAGAATCCATTGGCCTTGTAGCATCCTGATAGAAATCCAATAAATAGACACACATAAAAATGACAAAGGAAACCCAAATATAAATGTTTTCATGATGTCCATGTTAATGCATGGACAATTTCATGTACATCTTCATTTACCTATAATGAGTGGACTATGAAAATGTTTTCCCCTGTAATCCTGATGCCTGAGTCCTGAATATTATTTTCATATGAGTCAAATGTGTACATTCACTGAGATTTGAGCCTTAGTCCCTTGGTCTTTTTATTTTAAAAGGCACTACTGTTACACAGGGGATTCCTAGTGAGCTGTAGGAGTTGTCTCAGTCTCACCTACAAATCATCCTTTTTTGGTAATGAAAAAGTTCCTTTATCAGATTTTTTTTACCCCAAAACTTGTGCAGTTTCTAAAGGGTTCAAAAGATAATATTTTTAGTTTGAATATAGTCAAGAAATGCACAATCTCTTTTAACCAAAATTTTTCTGTTTAAATCTGGAATGTCTCAACGCTTTTCCTTTCAAATGAACCACTCATAGCATCTATAAAATGTCAAGATGTATTCTGATGATGTTCCTAGATTTCTCTTTCTTCTGTCTGATATGCTTGTATGTGTATGTCAAAAAGTTTTACCTGCCTTTACTTGAAGCTTCTGACTATATTTTTATTGTTCTGGCTACTGGAGGGTGATGGTCCTTTGCTGATCTATTTACTAGATAGTCTGGGTTTGTGAATGCTGATATTAGAAGTGCAAACTTTAACTACAGTGCAAATGAACAGATGGTTGAATAACTGTTAGGTAAAATCAGCTCTGCACATGCAATAGGATGTTATTACAGCCAAGTGGATTTCTAAGGTCCTTCATACTTAACTTGATAATCCATGTTTTCCACTTCATCCAGAAAAGTCTTTGGGATTGCTGAAGTAATACTAAGTAATTAAAATAACTGGGAAAACTGCAGCCTTCTAAGAGAGAAGGACTTAATCAGTTAAATAAATAAAATATTCACACCTCTTCCTCCCATCTAACAATTATTGTGTGTTCATTAATTTTTGTCTTCTTTAAGTATTTCACAGAATCGCAGAATCACAGATGCTTGAGGTTAGAAGGGACCTCTGAGAGTTATCTTGTCCTTGCCCCCTACTCAAGCAGGAATACCTACTGCCAGTTGCCCAGGGCATGTTCAAATTTTTTTTTATTATCTCCCTAGGTTGGACACTCCACAGTGTTCCTGGGCAATTTATTCCAGTGCTCAATCACACTCATAGCAAAAAAAAGTGTTTCCTGGTGTTCAGAGGGATTCTCCTGTGTTTCAGTTTGGGCCCTTTACCTCTTGTTCTGTCACTGAGCATCTCCAGAAAGAGCCTGGATTTGTCATCTTTGCATCTTTCTTTCAAGTATTTATAGGTATTGATGAGATTCCCCCTTAGCCTCCTTAGAGCCCTCCAACTCAAATAGTCTATTCTATTTTATTCTCCAGGCTGAGCAGTCCCAGCTCTTTCTGTCTTTCCCCACACAAGAGATGTTTCAGTCCCTTAATCACCTTTGTGGCTCTTCACTGAACTCTTTTTGTGTCTGTGTTTCTCTTGTACTGGAGAGCCCAAAACTGGACACAGCACACCGTGTGTGGCCTCACTAGTCCTAAACAGAGGGAAGGATCACCTCCCTCAACCTGCTGGCAATACTTTGTCTTATTCATCCCAGGATTCCACTAACCTTCTTTGCTACAAGAGCACATTGCTGGCTCATGTCCAACTTGGTGTCCACCAGTAAAACAGGCACCTTTTCTGTAAAGCTGTTTTCCACCTGGGTACATAGTCGCATGCATTGGTGCATGCGACTGGTCCTCCCCACTTTGTACTTTTCCTTGCTGAACCTTGTAAGGTTCCTGTTGAGCCCATTTTTCCAGCCTGCTCTCTGGATGGCAGGATGACCCACTGGCGTATCAACCTCACCTCTCTGTTTTGTATGATCTGCAAACTTGATAAGAGTACACTATGCCTTATCAACCAGGTCATTAACAAAGCTGTTAAACACTCTCTGGGCCTGGTCATTCAGCCAGTTTTTAATCCACCTCACTGTGTGCTGATCCAGCCCATACATCAACAGTTTGTCTATGAGGATCTTCTGGGAGATATGTCCAAGGCCTTACTGAAGTCCAGGCAGACAACATCCACTGCACTCCATCTACCAGGCCAGTCATTTCATTGCAGTAGTTTATCAAGTTTGTCAAGCACAACTTCCCCCTTGTGAATCCATGGTGACTATTCCTGATGATTTTCTCCTCCTTAATATGTTTGGAAATGGTTTACAGAATTAATTTCTCCATCACCATGCCAGGGAACTTAGAACTTCTTGAAAACATTTGCTTTCTTCCAGTCTTACAGAACTTCTCAGAATTGTTGTGATTGATCAAATATTATTGAGGATGGCCTTGCAATTTATCAGATTTTGTGAAGTGTTTTTACTGAGACCACAAGTCACTAGAGAATTGTGCGTCTGACTCCATTTATTTGTTCCGAAATATTTAGATATAAATTTACATTTCAAGGAATAGAATTTAAAGGACTTGGATTAAGATAAAGCTTAGCTGTCTTCCCAACTGGAACAGCTCATGATTCATGAGCAAAAAAAGAAGAAACTTCTTCATGAAAATATAAACTTGTTCAATAACAAGCAATTGGATCAATCATGCAAGTAAAGACACACACATTCTCTTTATTTTAATCAGTCAAAACCTGTGAGTTTAGCAGGTTTTTATTCAATTTCGCCCCTAAAGGGGAATTATGGACTTCTAAATTATCTTCTTAATTTTTAGTTGAATTTACATGTTTACTTAAATACTTCATATATTTCAGTTTTCAAGAATATGATAATGGCCATGAGAGTATCATGTAAAGGCCAAAAATATTTTTTGACAAATTATTCTGGTCTGTTTGATAAAAATGGAATTATAATGGTGGATTCTATTTATTGCAAGCTGCACATACTAAATATGCTTTGAAGTTGATTTTGCTACTAATGTCCCATATAATATGTGGTTCTATAGCACATACATTCAGCTGGTCACATTTCCAAAGAATACTGGTTCTTGTAAAATTTTCATTAATGATGGTATCTTACTCTGAGGTTTTGTTCTGTGTGTAAAAAGATTGCAAAGCCTAAAATATAGGGGCCTGCCAAAGCAATTAAAACAGGCTAAAAGTACCTTGATACCATGCATAGCTGATAGAGGGAAATCAGGCACATCAAAGAATCAGAAAACCTCCACCCAGAATGAAGGTTTGTTTAGACTTAGCCAGTAAGAAATGTCAGACACAGATCTGTGTTTCTCTGCTGTCCCCTCAGTATTCAGAACATAGAAGTTTTTTTTTGGTCAGTGATAATCAGTTGATGTGGGCTTATATTTTCTAAACAGTTTTTATGAAACAGAAACAGGTCTGTCTTAAAAGACAAGGAGCCTCACACCTTTGACACTGAATGGTATTGTTACCCCATGCTGGATATCTGGATTCAGTTCCCTTGTCAGATAAACTCCCCTCCCTTTATTCCCATGTCACGCCCCTATCACTGAGCTGTAAAGTAGTCCAGACAGGGAAGCAATTCATTGCTCCCGGCGAAGTACGGTTGTTGTGGAGCCAATAACGATGGTCCTGGGCCAGCACGAATAAAGAAATGAAGCACAGTGGAATATGACTCTGCTTCTCCCGGTTTGCTGCCTAAGAGTATTGAGCTGGCAGGTGAAAATTCTGGCTTCTGATCTATTGAATCAGTATTATTTTTGATTTTATTCTGTCTTGGGGAAGAACCAACACCCTTCCTTTTGGAAAGCTAGGGGCAGTCTGCTCCTCATTCATTCTTTTTAACTTAATAGATCTCAAGTGCTTCAGAGACCAGCAGCAGGCTTTGAACTGGAGGAAGAAGAGCACAGTTTACCAGAATAGTAAGAGCACCCTCTCTCTGGTGTGTTGGGAATTGCAAATCAGAAGCTCCTCAAGGTGGTGAGGGGGTTTGCAAAATCACTGCCAATATCCCATATTAATATCCGTTAAGCTGTTAGATAAATCCATTCAGAAGGGAAGAGTCCTCTCTGTTTAATTTCCCAGGGTGAAGCATGTAAGGACTTACCTCAAGAGAGGAGCTGGACTGTGAGTTCCAAGGTGTCTCCTGAGGAAATACTGGCATACACACATACTGACACAGATCAATTAATAGTTTTCTTTATTGTTTTCCTCCTACTGGCTGCTTCTTCTGGCTCTTGGTGCTGTTAACCCCACTCTGAAGTGCCTCTTTTTTTCCCCCCACATGACCTGAATAGAAGGATGCCCTGGTGAGGTTATTCTGTATGGTGTAAAACCTAGCCCTCTAGGAAATAGCTCAAGTATGTTGGCATACTAAACACTGTTGAATCCAGATGAAAATATCACACTTTTTCATAAGGTGTACCTTTCACTTGAAAATGGGTGTTTCTTCTTATAAATTAATCTTGCTCTCTTTTCTGCATCAATTGCAAAATACTACTGTGCACATGACTTTTTAGTGTGTTTGGGTTTTCTTTGTCAAAGTCTGGAAAGATTGAGAAGGAATTAAATAAGAATATCTAAAGGTATATCACTTCTGTGACTTATATTAGGCATATCCTGAGTTACGAATAGCAATAAGCTGAGGTAATGGGTTGCACTTAACCCCGAGTGAAAAACTCTCATGGTAAGCCAAAACCTAAAGTGTTTATAATGCAAATATATACTCTATATCATTAGATAAGTGATGGTTTTCAGTCAGTAGCAAAGTTCCGTGAGATCCCTTAAAATATTTAACATGTTTAAATGAATATGCCTTGTCAGTAGTATAACCTACTATATAATTGCCAGGATCATTAGAGCTTTACTGAAGAAATGTGAT
Organism: Eurypyga helias; assembly: GCF_000690775.1. Lineage (NCBI taxonomy): Eukaryota > Metazoa > Chordata > Aves > Eurypygiformes > Eurypygidae > Eurypyga > Eurypyga helias. Next base: position 57,453 of record NW_010270140.1, on the reverse strand, counting down.
TCATAGAGTCACAGCAGTAGACCTAAATGTGGCAGAAAATATGACAAAGAGATAGACCTAGTCAGGTATCTTATTGAGCCAACAACAAGCAGAGTCAGTAAAGCAGTCTATTTGCATGAAGGGTATGGGTGGTGGACATGAAGGGGAAAAACACAGCTTTCAAGGTCATGGTGATCCACAGCGTAGTGAGCTGAGTTCTTTACTCAATTCTCTTTTGTTTCAACCTCAAATATGGAAATAGAGTGAAGCCAAAATTAAGTAATGAGGTCATTCTGAGACTTGAACTTTTGGTGGCTTGTCCATCATTAAATATCAATAAGCACTGGTAAAAAGACTCCTTTTAAAGAGAAATGACAGAAAAGTGTGCAATAGAAAATGTCTGTGCAGCAAAGAATTTAGCAGGAGAAGTTTTCATTGAACTGAAGAACAGAAATGAAGAGCAGGCAGCTGTTAAATGTTTTCACATAATGGGTTAATATGGGATAAATATCACATATATACATCTTGTTAGTGGATATAACATGTTTACTGGATACTCTGTCTCTAATCATGTGAAGATTTTATTACAAAAAACCACTTCCTACATTCTTAGAGAAACAAGGAAAATAAATAAATTAAATGCATTTCTAAATTTATGAACAGAAGATTTGACTGCATTTTTTAAGCAAAATAACTAAAACATTATTTTTAATTAATAACCGTGTTTTCAATTTTGACATTTTTTCCCTAATAAAATAAGCATTTTAAGTTTCAGTTCATGATTAAAAATTGGCAGACTGCACAAGGCAGACTGAGTGGCTCCACTTCAAACAATATAATGAAAAAAAATTAAAATAATATCATATTTAAGAGCTGTATTTAGCATAAACTCTGACATTGTAGAGATTGGCCGTGTACAATGTGGACTTCCCCAAGGCTCTCAAACTTGATTCTGGTAATCAGACCAGAAGTGTATGAAAAGCTATAAGACTCAAGAAAATAACAGAAGTCAAAACTAGTGCCAATCCTGCATCTTGGAGGATGATCTGAGTACTCATATGAGCCATTTCTTCCTTCCTGCCTGTTAGCATGTCTAATACAGGAAAGGTTATTTCAAAATAGCAATTTGATCCTGCCACACTAAGTGAATAATCCCACTGTAGTCACAGCATATGTTCTTTCCCATTCAACAGTGCTGGGAAGAGGCAAATTCAGGAACTGGCACACCCCTCCACAACCTTCAGCTTGACCTGGTCTTTCAAATTATCTCAGAGTCCAGCAGAACTAGAAAATTCACAGTGAAGTGTAACAAGTAAATAGCACAGCTCTGAAGCTCAAGTGTCAGTCTACAGGCTCCTGGGTTGCAAACCAATATGGATGTTTGTGTTACTGTGGTTTAGTTGGTGCCCCTAAAGCAAGGATGTCATTTGCAGATGTGTTCGTGCTGCTCTAAGGGGGAGAGGAGAAGAGTAGCAGAAATCAGGGGCTCATTTAAACATTGCTATATTCATAGAATCTCGGAATGTTTTTGGTTGGAAAGGACCTTTAAAGATCACAGGCAGGAACATATTCCACTAGATCAGGTTCCTAAAAGACCCTTCCAACCTGACCTTGAACATTTGCAATGATGGGGCATCCACAACTTTTCCAGGCAACCTATTCCAGTGTCTCAACATCCTCAAAGTGAAGAATTTCTTCTTTATACCTAATCTAAATTTACCATCTTACAGTTTAAAAGCATTACACATTGTCTTGTTACTACAGGTCTTGGTAAAAAAGCCTCCCTCTGCCTTTCTTATAAGCATTCTTCTTATACTGAAAGGCTGCAATAAAGTTTCCCCAGAGCCTTCTGTTCTACAGGCTGAACACCCCCAACTATCTCAGCCTTTCCTCAAAGCAGAGGTGCTCCAGCCCTCTGACCATTTTTGTGGCACTCCTCTGGACTTGCTCTAATCAGTCCCTGTCTTTCATGTACTGAAGACCCCAGAAGTGGATGTAGTATGCCAGGTGATGTCACACAAGAATGCAGGGGAGGGACAGAATCACCTTGACCTGTTGGCCATGCTTCTTTTGATGCAGTCCAGAGTACTGTTTGCTTTCTGGGCTGCTTTTTTCCAGCTCATGATAATTTTTTTCATCCACTAGCATCCACAGTTATTTCTCCACAGGACTGCTCTTGATCTATTCATGCTATAGTCTGTATTGATATTGGGGATCACCCTGACCCAGGTGCAAGACCTTATGCTTGGCCTTGTTGAACTTCATGAGGTTCACATGGGCTCACTCCTCAAACTTGTCAGGGTCCCTCTGTATGCTGGCTGGCATCCCCTCCCTCAAACAAATCAACCCCGCCACACAGCTTGGTGCCATCCTCATATTCAGAACTATTCTTCTCTTAGTTGATAGATAAAAGACATGAATCATTCTGAAAGCAGCAAACTATTTGCAATGAGAGAAATATGGGTTAAAGATAATATGAAATGCAATAGTAATCACAATATTTTGTATTAGCTTTTCTTGCCACAATTTGTAGCTATGATATGAAGAAAATTTTTCAACAAATCTTAAGCCATCTTTGACAAAGATCACACAACTGGCCTTTTATGGGTAGTAAAAGAGAGTACACACACAGTACAATAATGGGGTTGTTAGGAGGCAAGGTGCAAACATTGATTAGGGACCCGTTATCCGGTTTACAGCTGGTGTTTGCCTTCATTTCCACTCCATCTTCATAGCTCAAATAACGTACTATAATCTATGACCTGGGAACATAGCAAACCAATAGACTGAAACAAAGCTTTACACTGATCTTTCTTTTCCAGTCTCTGAGAGACATTACTTACTGCATGAGTAGCTATCTGGTGTTCTTACCCTTGTTCAGAACCTGTGTTGCCCTGTGCACTGAAATAGCTCATGCTCTGTGACAGATTTGAATGTAATTGCACAATACACTATAATACATAAGCCTGAAGGAAAAGAAATTAGGGTTCTTTGTGGCCAGTACTAGACCAATATTGGTATTTTCTAACTTCTGGAGTCTTTGGTTTTGCAATATGGTATTCTTGAATGCTGTTCCGACAGCTTGTTTTTAAGGTTCATGTGTCAAAACGTCTTTTTTGTTACCCCAAGTTTGCACTGACTTAAGAAGTTTGTCTTCTAAGCCATATTATTGGTACTGAGTCAGGTTCATACAACACAGTGCCTTAGATCCATCTACACATGATGCAACAACCAGTGAACATCTATGCCTAGGCAATGAAATTTCAGGGATTTGGATGGAAATACCATACTTGTGCAACTATGTTCAAGCTTGCCAAGTCCAGCTGAATTATTTCAGTGCTGGCTCTGCATTTTGGTACACAAGCTTCACTGTGTAACACTGGAAGCTGCAGAATGGTTCAGTTATTTTCAAGAGCACATAAAAGTTGTGCGAAGTATGGTGAAACAGTGCGATTAGTGAGTTCTCTTCTACAAGCAAGCAAATGCTTAACCCATAAACCCATTCCTGGACACCTTTACAAAGTTGAGACTAGCAGTCCTGTAGCCAGAAACAGACCTCATTCAAAAAACTAGTTTCTCAAACTTGGATCAGATAATTAGACCTGTCACACATGTGGGGAGACTTTCTCTATCCAGAAAGAACCTAATTTCTCAGACTGACTAAAGTTGCAGGACATAGCCAGGAAGGCAGGCATGTCTCTGGAGTGTAAGGCAGAAAGGAACTGTTGAACCTACCTAGAGATTTAAATGTACTTACTGGCAACTGGGGGTTTTGTCAACGTGGATATGACTCATTTGCCAATGCACAGGAGTGTAATGCCATTTCAGATGCTCTGTGGTATCCCGTCAGACCTCCAACAGATTTGGTAGGAGTTCCCCACAGATCCTATATCATATATGCCAACCTCACACAACTGTCTCACATATCAGCACATTTTAGATGACACTACATGCCTATGTTTAGGCAAGTGAATCTCAGCCAATGCAATATTTTACTTGTTTCCTTGCATTAAATCCAAACTTTGACATCACTGATTTTTGCTTTTAAAGGACTAACTCAGGATGCATGAACCTGTGGCATTAATTTTTAATCCATTGTGGAAGCCTTTGAAAATATTTTCATTGTGCATCCAGATTTTCAGCTGACTAACCTGGCTGGATAGAGATACAAAAATCAGCATCTCTCTGTGTTGCAGAAGGCTAAATATTCTTTCCCACTGAGTAGTCCCATCACTGTCTTAACAGCTACCAGGATTCACTCAAGAATGCACTTAAAGGAAACAACACACACAAAAAAAAGCAACCGACCTGCTGTTTGATGCTGCCTTTCAAAATAAATGGTGAGTGTCTATGAAAAAAGGAAAAAAAAATGCTGTTAACAAAAAAAGAGAATGGAAAAAAACAGTGTTGCTTGGATTGAAGTCACTAACATTTTTCTGTGATATGTGAACTTGAATAGAATAATCTGCTAATTTGCATCTTTCTCTCAAAAATAGCCATCTGAGTACTTATATTTGATTTACTAGCTACATTTGTGGCCACGGCAACTGCTACTATCAGCTGTATTTATGGTAACTCTAATGTATCACCCAGAAACTTATAAATGTCAGCATTTTATCTCCCTGTAATAGAAAAGTTTTTGATGGAAGACTGATGGAAGACTGATGGAAGACTACAGACTAGTAGCACAGCCCAGCATTTGCTGTTATTCGACTAAGAGAGAATTTTAAACATTCAGGTTACTGAGACCAGTGAATTCACATAGCTAATAAGGGTAGCTAGAAATTCTAAGTTCATATGCAGAAATGTTGTGTTTTCCCCAGTACTTCTGAAATGACTCACCAGTATTTTTCTCCATCTACCAAGAGACATTAGCAACAAAGTTTAAAAAGTGTTTTAATACTGTTTACAGTTCAACTGATCTGTTGTAATATCCCCTTTTGAAGCTATTCAAATAAACATTATAAATATGTTTGTTACTAACATATGCTGCTGATACAAGGAGAAGACTTAATTCACTGTTATTTATGCAGCAAAATTTTCTAATGGTTCCCAGACTAAGATGAAAAGCTGTTGCAGCACCATCCGTGTATTAGATAATGTCTTGGAACTTTCCCTATTATTCTGTTATAAATAAATATAATGATTAAAACAAGGTGGTGTCTGGTGCATTAAGACGCACTCTTGGTTTGTCCCTGTTTCCAGACCAGACCCACCCTCTGCTGGCAGTAGGCTTCGTAACACAGATCTGATGGAGAAACAAATCCAATAAGCAGCACGGGAGTTGATTCAAAGCCTGTTGAAGCTAATTGATGGGTTCTAATCAAGCTGACAGGTCCTTGTGGACTTGCATTTGTGACATATAAAAGAGCAGTACCAAGGGACCTACCCTGCCATTAGATAAATAAATGAACGTGCTTTGGAGAGGTCTTATTTCAGAGAAAAAAAATCAATCTTTTCTCTCATATTGTTTTTATCTGCAGAACACTTCCATTATTTTCTCTCTAACTGTTGCCCCCCCTTTTTTTCCTTCCCTTATGAGATATCACATCTCTCTGTCTTCTTGTCTTTCAGAAGAGCAGAAATAAGCAGGTTCAAACCAGCTGTGAAAATGAATTTTCATTATATCTTGCAGCTATCCAACATAAATATTAAATGCACGAAACAAGAAAAATGTTCATCGTGGCGTTATGCGAAAGACAGGGCAAATGAACAGGTAACCATGTGTGATAAGTTCGGGTATCAAATGGCCTCTGTAACTGCCAGTGTGAATACATGGACCCTGTGGTAAGTCGGAGGTAAACGGCAATGAAAGACATTCTTGATATTCGTCAATGAGCTAATATGCAGAGACATTTACCCAAAATCATAAAAGCTGTTTCATACGCTTTATTTCATTCAGGCCGGTGCTGCCATTCCCTGATTTACATGAGCACTCCCTAAAGTGAATATTTCATGCATATGAATGATGCAATATTTGCATCCTGAGGCACTTGGATCAGCTTGTGTTTGGCTGACTAGCTCCCCACATGACCCTATCCCGAGAGCCTTTCTGCCCCAGATGCCACGCTGCGAGGGTGAACAGACCCACTGGAGACACCTAATGTGTCTTGTGCAGTGAAGCCACCAAGGATTTCAGGCCCTTGGCTGAGAACTGGGGCCCAGGGTGTTAAAAATCTCCTGCTCCTCCTGGGTAGAAAGGCCACATGTGCTGCCTAGAGGAAGGCAGTGTATGTCAGGGAAGGAAAGGAAGGGTAGAGAGATTATTATCACTCTTATCAAAATCATGTCCTGTGCTTCTATAGTCATATGGAAAGACATAACCTGAATTAGCTTTAAACCAAAAAAGAGTGAGAGGAAGGTCAGCTTTTATCTATGATGTCCTCCAGCTTACGGATCCCAGACCTTTTCCCTTATCATAGCCTGGCTGAAAGCCTGAACTCCACTGCCGTCAGCACTTCCAGGCTCATGGCACCATACCATGTACATAGGCTCACAGCTTCACAGATAGGAAATGCTTCCCCAAGGCTGAAGATGTGAGATGTGCTCACTATGAAGATGTGTTGCTATGTTGTGACAGCTTCATTTAATTAGGTCAGAGAGCAACAGGAGTTGAGCTGGGACAATACAGTTGATAAATGAGCTCATAATTAGAGCACACAGTCTCCAGGGCCAGGACAGGTATTTTGGTTGTTTTCATGTGCTGAAGCCTGTTCTCTGTTACTGTGACCAGTGTTAGTCTAGAAAGGATGTTAGCACATGATATCAACCCAGCTTCCTGTTGCTTCACAAACATTTCCAAATGCATCCAAATCACCAAAGATCTTTTAAATGAAAATGTTGAAGTTTGTGCTGTGCCATGGAATACCATCTGAACGCTGTTATGGATCTGAATTAAGGATTTATCTCTGTTCTAACAAACCTTGGTTTAGTTTTGACAATTTAATTAAAATCATCCATATCTTTAGCTATTGTCTTCAATCACAAACCCCTCTTTCTCTTGTCAAATTCTACTCAGATAAAAAACATTTCTTGACTATTTGTTTATAGGTATCTCTGGCTGGAAGAAAAAAACCTGCTCTTGATGAAGGATGGCTGTTTTAGCAAAGCATAAACATTTTAGGAGGTTGTATGACTCACAACAAAACTTGTCACTGAAATTTTTTAAAGTGCAGAACTATCTTATCATTTTTCACCAGAGTCAGAAAACAACAAAGAGAAATACTTGCTTTTATAAAGAGGCAAAATAGAAATCTTGACAGTTACATTTTGTGAAAATGCCTGAGGTTTTTTGATTCTGTTCTAAAATAAGCTGTAACATAACAGGTTACCCTGAAAGGTAAAAACCCGAGGTTCCGTTCCAATGAGCACTTCTAAATAATGATGTCATATTATTTAAAATAATAAAACACTGACCTCTATGTTCTTTGTAGAGTATTTAGGAGGATTTAAAAATGCAGAGGAAAAAGAAAGCTTCAAAGTCATGAAAAGGACCATGACAATTATTCTCTAATACGTTTGTCCTTTGCGTTGTTTATTGATATTTGTAAAGCTGTGAGTTTTTCTACAGTTGGCTAGAGAAATACAGAATCCTGAAAACATATTACATGTACCTTAGCTGTGTATAAGTTCAATATCTAATTGTATTGTTTTTTCCATAGTCAATAGAGAGGATCTCCAATGGAGTAATGGGAGAGAGTAAACAACTGGCTTAAACTGGACATCTGTCTTAAAGATGGCTAAATGCAGGATAAATCTTATAGGTGGCTCACCCCAGTGGTTACTGAATACACTAAATGTATTGAAAATGCTTCTTTTGGCTTGATTTTTTTTTTTTAAATTAATGATTATTACAGGAAGTGCACTGCTGCAAGCATATAACTAATTCCAAGAAATACTTCTCAATTACAAGTAAAACTATCCTTGGATCGAAATTTTTTTGTGATAATAACCTTATATGTTTCCACAGGAACTTTAAAAATTGGTCTGGGTACAGCTTTATACTTAAAAATATATTCCAGGTATTTAGAGGATTATTATTTCATGTTACTATCTAAGCCTATCTTTGGAAGAGTAAGACCATACACCACTATTATCTCCTTTTGAAATTTCTTTCTTACTTCTTTTTAAATGTCCAACCAATCTAACAGCTTTTACAAATAGTATCAAGACCTAAAAGGCTTCCACTTCCTTCATCACTGATTTAAATTGAAACAACCTTGACTGACAGTGTACAGCTTGCCTTGCCCCCAGCCCTTTTTTTGCCATCTAAGGAGAAAAGAACAACAAGAAAGATATGGTTTTGTCTTACGTAGGTGATAAGGTACACAGCCTTTTTATGATGTACATTCAAATGAGTATTTACAGAAGTTACATTAGATAACAGAGAATATTTAGGTCACTTAAAAAGCAGTGCCCAGAAGGCCCAAGGGAACAGCTGGGTCTTGCTGCTTCTGCTATGCCCTGTGCATTTTCATTATCCTAATGTAAGCTGCACTTCATTGCCATGCCTTCAACATCTTTAGACAGCAGAAATCAACCTGTTTCCTGCCCTCATGCATCCTCTTACATACTTCAAACCTACTTACTACCAAAAAGCACAGGTATATATTTATACGCAAAGATGCTTGCTTTTCTTACTCCTTCCCTCCTAGTCTGTTGCCACTTGAAGTTTTTGTTCCAGCACTCCAAATTGCAGCCCTTCATTTGTATCCATCCTACTGCCCAGACCTGTTATTTGTCCATGCAGATCTTCACAACTCAAGAACCTCCCTTAGTGAGAACTGGCAAAGATTTTTCTGGATTCAGAGAAAACCCTGGAGCAAACTATCTCCAGAGTAAGATCCTCTGGATTAAAATTTCTAGCCTTGTAAATGTCCAAACTTGTTCAATATAATGTATCTTCTCAAATTATCCCAACATACAGATTGAAATCTGAATGTGCATAATTCATGCCTGGGGATTCAACTCAACTAACCTTAATCATCTCAAAGGCAACATCTAATGTAAGATATTTGTGTTAAACTTCTCTGAATTGAGCAGAGAAAGACTCGAACCTCCATAGAGGGATTTCTGTCCTCATGAGAGAGGTATCTGATGTAGGTGGGATGAATTGCCATACAGGTGTGTCTTTCAGACAGATTAAGTAACATAAAATGTGACAAGGAAGTGTTATAAAACAGTAGGTGGGTACAAGAAGCCGTGTTTGAAATTAGAGATCAGATGAATCTGTTCTTCCCTTATTTCAAGAATACAGCCACACAGAGGGACGTACATTGATCTTCTGTATGTGTGAGCATATGGGTGAAAGAAGCATTGAACAAAGAAAACAGAATCTGCATTTCTTATTTTAGCATGTACTTACTGTGTTTGCTGTAAGGGCAATAAATAAAATTGCTCCTTCAGTTTCTTAGTGCTTTTAATGTAAACTCTTTTAAAATGCAAAGTTTAATTAGATTTTAGTTCTACTTTCAGACAGATCTGTGTGTTAATTAAAGGCCTGGAGCAAAGCTGTATTTAAAAGTCTCATAAATCTCCCTGTAGTGCCAGGGTGATGATCTGCTCATCATGCAGGTGTTTTGGCCTGCACATTTCATGCAGAAACAATTTTCCATCACGCAATTTCTGCTTCCACTTCCTCCCCCTACTCCTCCTCTCCTCCCCTTCACTGCATACAAACTTTCAGTTAAGAGGTAGGTGGGCAGGTAGGCTAATCCATTCACATGGTAGATGTTTTGCTGAAGTGCTGTTGATCACAGTATCTTTTGATTAATTCCCTCCTATTTATTCCTGTAAACAGGTCACACAGACATTTAATGCCCTATTATTCATATTATTTCACATTTTAAAATACACTATTTGTTGAGGTTTTTTCCCCCCTTCAGCTTGCTATCAGATTTAAGATAATGGCTCTCTGCCAAAATCATATTGCCTTTGTCCTTAAGCAAAAGCATAAAAATTGAAATTAAGCTAATATCAATTCTCTTTTGACCTTTTGGGCTCTCTGCTATTAGTCAAGTGCTATGTTGTGCCTCACAGATACAGTTATAGGGTGGTACAGTGACTTGACATCCAGAAATGGAGTCCAATGGCAAAGCCTTTCCAGGAGATTAGAGAAGGAGAGAGGACTAGCAAGCATAGTGAAGCCTTGATTACAGAGATATAGATCTGCCTTTCTGGGTTGTGAGGTTTGTGCCTCTCCTGAGTATTGATTCTGGCTTCTTCAATTGGCTCTTTCTAACTTGGCTCTTGGTTCCTCTCCAAAGTACTCTCCAAAGACATTGGGCGAAGATTTGTATAGGACGAGGCAAAACTGGAAAGAAAGTTTTCCAACCCAGCTTTCCCTAGACAAATGAGAAGAGTATGTGTACTGCATCATGCCTTCATGAATTAGAAAGTAAACTATCCCAATGCTACATGTGTGCCTATGTACATGGCCAAAAGTGTGTGGACAAAGTTCAGTAACTAATGAGGGCTTTGTACATACATGCTCTTTGTGAAAGTGGGTAGTGAATCCATGCTGCCTTTGATAGGTGATCTCATGCCTAAGTCTGCATGGGGTGCTTTGTGACAATTATGTCCTTACAGTTTGCAGGGACAGGTCTCATTTAGAACATACCTTTTTCCCTTTTCTCCCTGACAGGTGAGACAACTGCATGACCCCAAAGCATATGGAGAATGATGGTCAGTGCGCTTGCTCTGTGGACCATCAACCAGTTGGGTTAACTGTGAGGCTCAAAGGTGTACCACCATGTATGTTGAATGTAACTACCTTCAGCCCCACTGCTCATGTCCCCTAACTGTCTCCAGTCACATGTAAAAAGATTTGGTTCTCTTGAAGAATGCATGCTGCATGCAATTTGCTGTGCACTGTTTGTGAATTCCTCACTTCCCCTGTACTAGCTTTGCTGATCCAAACCTCAGTATGGACACCACCTGACTTCTGCAACCACTTGAAATGGGTTTTGCCTTTGAACTCCCAAATAATTTCCATTGTCATTCACATTTATGCAGTTAGTACTTTGCTTGCCTTGATGTTTGTAAAATGTACTATGTAAATTGCATAGAAACAGAGGTATAAAATAATTATTTGAAAATTTTCCGTTATTTATCCAGTCCTAAGAGCTCTGAGCTAATTTTTGTCAGCTATAACTGACAAATAGGTTGGATAAAAGACTATATGTAATTGCTAAGTGGCACGGTGAACAATGGTGAACAAGAATTATTTAATATCATTAATGAGGTTAAAAATAGAAGTGATAAGATTAATGTAAGGAAGATACAATTTTTGTCTGAGGAGGATCTGTAAATTGTAAGCACCTCTCAGAGAAGGTATTTGGTGCATTTTAAATTACACTGGACACAATATTTTTCTTCATTATACAGAGTAAGTCTGAAATGGCACAGACATGAACTACATGACATTAAAATGCATAAAAATAAACAAGAAATTATATTGCCTCTGGGAAGAGAAAGACACTGTCATCCACATGGAACTTCCTTGAGATGTTAAATAAAACTTTGAATCAAGATCCTAAGATTTTTGGGTTCTCTCTGAACATAGAAAGCAACAATAATAAATTGGTGTTGGTTTTCAGCCAGTTCCAGCACTCACCCAAAGAGCAGATGTACTGAGCAATGTACTGAGAGTGCAATGTACTGAGCAAACATGGTGGGGTTTTTGGTTACTGAGCGGGTAGGATTTCTATTGCTGCACCTGTGAAAGGCAGCATGTAGACACACCTTTTGGTGGGTGAGATCACCCCAACACTTTCACTCTCAGCTTGGCAAGAAGAGAGTGTAAGGAACACCATTCCAACCACATTAAAAATAAACCATAGGATCTGCTAACTTTCTTGCCCACATGTGTGTGAATTCATTCATTACCACCAGACTTAAAAGAAGTGGGGGCAGGAGGCAACTCAAAGGGGAGAAGAACCCAACACTGAAATTGAAGTTTTTTCTTTCTAAGGAACTTGTTAAGAAAATAAAAAATACTTCAAAACAAAAATTGAAACTAAGTTCAGTATAACAACATAAAACCAGTAAAACTGGAAAGTATTTCCTTAGCACATTTGCTCTAACATTTATTAAAAATATAAACTGAATCCAAGAAAAACAAATCCCAGATGTGGAAATGTGGTTAACCCATGACTCAGTTTAAATTTAAAATGTAAAATAAAACAGTCAACCTTCACTAATTTGCTTTAATTCTAGACAGGCATAAAAAACCCGAGAGATCCTTTCAAATCTCCTTCAAGAGAATCCAGTGCACGGCTGGAGAGCTGAGAACAGCCTGGTAGCAAGCTTTATAAACAGGCACAAATGAAACAGAAAGATCATAGCTCTTTGTGCCTGCAAATATGCATGAGCTATGCTATGCTCAGAATGGTGCCACATGCAGAGAGCTGTAAAGAGATTAAGGTACCGTTTTCTTCCCCTATATGGAATTGTCAAATCATCAGAGAGGAGCGAAAAGTGTTGACAGCAAACTGCTATTCCCTCTCCTGCTTAAAAGACTGTGCGTGGGTAGCAAATAGCTAAAGTCTTAAGGTGGGAAAAAAAGAAGAGAAATATATGCTACCAATTTCTGAGGAGGATGGGTAGCACTCTGTCATACCATGGAGAAAATAAAGAACGTACAGGAAACTTCCCTGAAGCCAAGTCTCCACTGTGCCATTTTGGGAGGTATGACAGGGTAAAACAATGATATATATAATCTTTATGTGGGTTTAATTTGAATGTGTCAACTCTAAGCCTGAATAAATATTCCTTCTGGACTTTGTCCCCTGGATTACTGCAGTGTATGCATACCAACAGAGAACTCTGAGAACTACTGAACAAAAGACCATCAGTCTGTTCTCGCAATGTCAAATGAAATATTCTGAAGAAGGTTGGAGCTTTTCTTCAGTGAGTGTAAATTCTGTCAGGTTCAAGGTTGGCATGCCATGCTGACATGGGTTTGTCTTCGGTCACAGGCCACTGCTGTAAAACCCTAGGTCTGGGATGGACTATAAGAAGTCATCTAGTTCTCCCCGCCCTTCACCTTTTTCTGAATCACAATGTATAGTCTGTTATTTCTGATCGTACCTACCTGAAAAATTATAGTACACATATATTTAAAGTATTGGTGAAGTTTGTGACCATCCTGAGTGATATGGCAGGAAACATCAGGAGGTCATTTAAAAAAATGACAGGAAGTTGTTGAATGATGAAGATTTGAGTAAAAAATTCAGATAGCAACTTAAAAGCTGTGCAGAGGTATGTAATTCACAGAGATGATATGGATGAAACTAATTTTTAAGGTTGACAGCGCTCTCATCTGGTTCCAAGTTTTCTGTGCTTTAAGTTTTAAATGATTTTCAGACAACATTTTGATAAAGTGTTTGGAAATCATTAACAATTTATTGCTCATGAACTACCTTTATTTCAGATGTTCACCCTCTTTCAGGATCAAAGGAAAAAAAAGAACCAACAAACCCTCTGCAAACCTATCTATACAGAATTTCTATGGAGGCTGAGAGAAGTAATTGATTTAGTCCAGAACAGAGTCTACAGAGAAAGAGCATATCAGGGACACATTGATCTTCATAATCACTCATGCATCCAGTCACAAGGTAAAGGAGCTACTCCTTTGCTATGGAACTTCTCTTCTAACCAAGTAGACACAGAGTCTTTCAGTAATTAAGATTTCCTATTTTATATACTTTGTTGGAGGGAGATTCTATTGATACACCAGTTGACAATATATATATATAAATGTGTTTTCTTGTCATCTCTCTGGTTTTATTACAGTTGTGCTCAAAGACTCAAATTCTCAATGAACAGAATAATCTGTTGAAAATAAAAGGTCAGATCTCAGAGGATGTGTATTGATGTAGTTCCAATGGGAGAGCTGCCTCAGGATGTGCCAGTGAAGAACTTAACCCGGTGTATGTAAAATAATAAAATCCTTGTTGGCTGCTGCTATTCTTAATTCATTCTTTCTAGTTTGTCTATTTTCTTTTGAGCTGTCAGGATTTGATCAAAAAAAAAAAAGATCTAAAAATAAGGACTTTGGCATATAAGCTAAGATATGGGTGGGCCTGTCTTCATTCTTCCTTACTTGGACATCTGGGTATGAGACACCAAATTTAGCATCTTTAATCAGTAAACAGAAATGTTGCAATCTAGAGAACAATATAGCTCTTGATGTCTGTGTCTCTCTCCACTGCCTCGGGAGAGGAGCCTAGAAGATGGATCAGAGCCTGTGTGCCTCAGTTAAATGTGTAAAGTTAAGAAGATGAAATCATATTTTTGTATGTAGGTTCACATTTTTTACCATCTTCAAATCCCTTATTCCTTCAAATCCTTATTCCTCCAAAATCTTGGAATTTAGATGTTCTATGCATTCACTACAATCAGTAACTGAATGAAGGATGAAATAAAATGTAGGAACAGTTACAATTCTTTCAAATAAATATCTAGAAGAGACAATGATTTTTTTTTTTTTAAATAACTTAATGGTTAGAGCACTGACCCAGAAAAAGACATCTAGGATCAGTAACTTCCTCAGAAGGTTCAGTCCACGTGCTTTTGTTACACTGCACCCCTGTGTAGAAGGAAATGTAATACTCATAGAGGAGGAGAGGTTGAAGAAGAAAATCTAAATCTGTCTTTCAACATTTTGAAGGTTTCATCTAAGAAGGCAGAGACTAGCACTCTTGCCTCTGCTCCCAGCAATATTCTGTCATTGTATATACAGCAATCATTGGTTAAAAAAAAAAAAAAATAATCATGGTAAGACAGGCCAAGCCTCTATATATTCTGTAGATACCAGCAATACTTCTTTCTCTTCCAGGCACTTCATAAAATAATGGGCCTTAATAAGATGAGAATAACCAGATACCTTCTCTGATCAAAAGACTAAAAGTCTGGATTCAAAATGAAGAAACTTTCTTTCACCCTTAAGTGTGTATATGGGCTCTTTAAAAAATGTGGCTCTTTAATATATTCCTCTGTTTAGCATTTGCTAATTATTTCAGACTGTTGAAATCCTTCCCATTCAATGTAGGATGACAATAAGCATAAGTGCCTAGAGGTATTAGATTTTCATTACCTTACTCTGTTTATTTCTATTCAAATCTAGGGAATAGGAACCTACAAGGTAAGCATTATGGCATCTAGCTGTGAAAAATAAAATTTTTCAGAGCTATTGCAGATAGCTCTGAATTTCTGAGGTCATGAATTGCTGGGATTTTGTCTCTTGCATTTTGTGCTATATATATTTTAAAATGCACGTAATTCCATTGGCATTCGTCTTTCTCTAAAAGCTTTGCTAATGTTTTCACTCACTTTTCTATCTGCTCATTACATGATTTCCTTCTGTTTCTTTCCCTTTATGTTGAATTGAATTCAGAAACTACTTTGGTATGTACTTAAGGAAAGCTGAGGTCAATACTTGGAGGCATGAGTAGGATTTATCTGCCCAAAGGCAGACACCTGCATCTCATGGGATTCATCTGATTTCAAAGTGGACATCTAAAATACATGTCAGATGACTCATCTGCTGTAAAGTCCTTTTTCTCCTTTCATTATAAAAGAAGCACAGATGATTAAATCAGATAACATCATCTATATTGCAACTCTCTAAACGATACCACTGGAAAAAAAAACCAAACCAAAGCAAAAACATGAGAACTACATAGGTCACAGAGAAAGTAAATAAGAAAGTTGGAGATCATACAGACCTGAGGAATTATTTGCCACATAAACTATCTGCCAGGTAAAGGAGGCTTGCAGAACCCATCCCCATCAACGTCTCCAAAGTCTTCCATTGCCAATACTTAATTCTTAATAGTGATTCCCTGTCAATAGCTAATTCATTAGTTTGTTTTGTCTCCCTAAAAAGGCCTTTGCTTCCATGTAAAACATTCAGTAATCTACTTTTATATCACTGTAATCAGTTGAAATCTATGCAATTAGAAGCCATCTCTGTTTCAAACACTTTCTGAAAAATAATCAGGGAGCCTAAAGTTTATTTCCCAATGGACAAAGCACTCATACTTGTGAGTTTTAAACAGTGAAATCAGGAACACTTCCAATCCTGACATTTGCACTACCAAGGAGAACATATATCTATAAATATGACCTTTTCCCAAATTATGTCCTTTCCTAATCTGAATGTCTGCAACCTCTCAGACCTGCCATAAACATTCTAGGCCCATTTTATAAATGAACCTTCATATAGTGTAACCAAAGCAAAATTTTGTTTGCAAGTAATTTCTTTTAGAATCAAGATGTTCCTGTTTTCATTTGACAATATTAAAATGTCCCTCTCCTCAACTATTTGGAGAATAAAAAAAACTTACAATAATGCAAAGAGGCTGAATTAAGTTTTAAGTAGAAGAGGAAAAGAAGAATAAGCCTTGTGTCCAACTGTTAACCCATGCAGTAGAGGTACACTTTCCCTCTCACTGTTTTCTTAACAGCTCAGTAGCAGCCAGTGGAGAAAGAACAAACTGGACGGTGGTAACGTCTTAAACTACTATAGTTCTTTGCCCAGTGAACAAAAGCTAAATCTTTAGCCCTAAAATAACTATGCATTTTATAGCAAGGTAACTAACAAGAATTTGAGAACAGTTTGAAAAATTTCAGTGCAGAGAAATGAACTTCAGTATGAGGTTTAATTAAATATTTGTTTTCTGGCAATAACAAGTTTTATGCTACTTCCCACAACCAGTCTTTGTTCACAGCCACACCATACAGTCTGCATTGCTTTTTGAGGTAACCTGGGGCAGTCTTTGTTTATAGAGCTGACATATCCATGAAATATTTCTAACCTCATCTTATGGAATGAAGGAGTCTTTGAAAAGGTGTTTTCTTTTGCTTAGTTTGTGCTAAGCATAATAAATTCATATCCCAAACATTCAATAAAAAGTTTCTTAAAACTTTTAATTGTTTAATTACACAAATAATTATGTCATAATCACATTAATTCCTGATGAATGTGGTTGCTTGTATTCTAATGCATTTTATTTGATTATATTTTATTTACATAAGTTGGATCACTAGTTTGTAATAATTGTCATCTTTAGCTCATGAAAAGAATTAGCACAGACTTTACCTCAATCATAGATAATATTACTTGATAATTTAACTACCTGAGCTCTCTCTTTATGTTTCAAAGAGAGTGGAATGATATGACCTATTTTTTGTTGTATTTAGAGAGCCATCTGGATGTTGTCATTTAGAAAGACTGTATGGAGAATGCTAAGTGTCTGGCTGGGAAGCAACTATTAGCATGTAGTCACCATCTAACAGCAAATATTTTTTTGCTCTGTCCACACTGTTTGTTAATTATGTCATTTTTTATTTCTTCAATGCTCCAAATTCTGTCTAAATTTTATTTTTATGTTCTGAAAATAATCATTACTACAAACAATCACTCAGATTTATTTCTATGTGCACTCACACATAATGCACATATTAAATTTTTGTTGATATTTAGGCTTTCAGTCACCTACAACAGTCAAAAAAAGAATGCTTCTGCCCACCTCTGCCTCTGAGAGTATAAAGCAATCATTGGACAATATTCTGGTTTTAATGGAAATATGACTTACACAATTTCCATCCCACTGCCTTCCAACTCCCAACCTGATCAGTGTTGCTGTTCTTCCTCCCTCTGGGTTATTTTGACACAGATGACTGTGGACTATGCGCTAAATGCAGTAATTTGAAAGTAACCTTTTCCTGACCTCCAAAATAGAAAAAGGTCTTTCTTTAACCTGGATCACTTAATTGACTCCTTTTGCTGCTTGACCCCTTAAACAGCTGCAGTGGTAAAACAGAATAGTAAGGAGCTATTGAATGGAGGCCACCAGAGGCAGGAAGGAGTCATGAAATCCATGAACTAGTCTCATTTATTTGAGTGCCAGTATCCTGAAACTATGATCGCAGTCTAACTTCCGAGATAAGTGGAATTGTTCCTACTTGTAACACAGTATATTAACCTTTATAATTCCTATTTTCAGAAAACACCATCACATTTTGTCTTCTTTTTAAACCCATCATATTTTTCCTGAAGTATATACTGCAAAAACAAGGAACCAAGTCATTAGAAAAGTGGCATAGAAGGTGAGAACTGAAGTTTAATTTTTTGCTCTGTCACAAATGTTCCACTCATTTTGAGTCTAGCTGAAATCGGGTCCTTAATTTTGAAATAGTTTTTTGCCATTGGGTGAGGTGCAATTTGAGTGGTGCTAAATTGATCTACTGACCAGATGATGTTGAAAGGAAAATTTCTTCAGTTTTTCTACCTTGCTGTGTAAGCTTCCTGAAGCATAAGGGACTTACACACTTAGACTTGCATAAGAGAAGAAGCAGAAACAGCGAGCTGGTGCAGAAGATGTAATAGGACCACACCTTTTGGCAGTGACTTAGCATCAAGTTGATTTTCCATTAACATGAAACTATGCCCTCAATTACTCATCAATAAAATGGGAATAATAACACTTTCCTTTATGTGTTGTTATGAGAATAAACATATTAAAATTCATGATGTGTTTATATATATCAGTTACAGAGGCCAGACAGTATCTTAAATATATTTTACTGCTGGGATTAATAAAGAAATTATTATGATTCTCTACAATTTTGTACATGGTGCAACTTTTAACTTATCCATAGAACGGACTAAAGTCTTCCAATTTAACTTCTCTTGTTTAGTTTCTTGAAATTTTAACAGCTGTAAATTACGATGCAGAATAAGGACAACAAAGAATCTATTGCAGAGAGTTTAAGAGACATGACCAGTACATAGTGAGCCAGTTCAGAGCCAAGAGTAGACCAAGATTTTAAAATTTAGCTGCATGACTGCCACTTTCTAGTGGGATTGTTTAAATGCATGTCTATTTCTCCTAATAATTTTGTTATTTACCTTAATCTGTGTTAACTGAGGTTCGTATTGTGATTTGTGTGGAGGTGGACATGGATAAATTTGCAGCACTGATGTCTCAGAAGATACTGTGACAAGGAGGATACTTGAGCTGAATCTTGCTTCTTCTTATCCTGAGAATGTGTTCCTCCCTGGACCAACACCTTTGACAGCCCTTGGCTTGTCCTGTGATGCAGGCTGAGAAGATGGCACTTTATGATGTACTTGCTTACACTTAGTGCGTCATGCACTGAAGACTGTGTAGTCTTGGTCACTTCTGCCTTTGAAAACATGATGCAGAGAGACAATTATAAAATCAGATTCTATGGGTGACGATACTTATACAATTCTAGATCATGTTACATTACTACACCTTTTTATCTCTGATAATTTGAATTCAGACTAAAAATTCACTGATTTTCTGCCATATAACCTTGCTGGTGAGTGAGTTTTAAGATTTACTTTAAAGCAGGTATGTGAACGTGAACTACTAAAAGTAAATTTTTCCTTCTTGTTAACCTTACAAGTGAATGCTTTTTCTCTACTCCTTTTTTTTTTTTTCTCTGTTGTTGTAGTTGTTCTTCTTTTTTTGTTATTTACATACATTAAAAATCCTTCTGGCAGAATGTCTTCTGTAGATACATCAGAGTCCTTGAAAGAAATGCCTGGAAAAATAATTCCATGTACATTTTAGGAAATCTTGCTAACAGCTGCATTTTTCCATTAGAAATTATTTCAAAGGCTATATAAATAACCAAAGCCAAATGAGGCAAAGTTTAAGTGAGAAAATATGTGTGCAATATTAAGCCAAGAAGAGGGAACAGTTACTTAGAGAAATCCAGGCATTTCTTTGCAGAGCTTTTCAGAAAACTTATTAGGAAGTATAGGTCAAATCTTCATTTGGTGTAAATGTGTGCAGCTCTGCTGAAATCAATGAAACTTCCTTTAAATAGTCAAACTCAGGATCTGGACAACTTTGAGATTTCCAAGTGCATATCCAAGGGCTGCAAATATCTTAAAATGAACAGATTAAATACATTTCCTATTTAGCACTACTTGGAATGATATGCGTAGCTATGTACTGAGAAGTACACATTTCAAAAATACACATATATAATATACCAAAACCCACATAATAAAAATATTTGAAAGGTGTTCAATGAGAAAATAAAAATAGTTTATCTTGCATCTACTGGCCCCTCCAGCCTCCTCTACCTCAACTTCTGATGAATGAAGAAAGCCTTAACAGTTTATTTTCTGTATTTATTTAAAATCTGCTTCTTTCTGTCTGAAGATCTGCAGCTGCAGAACTGGGATAAGGATGACATCATCAGAGACAGCACTTGGAACTGTTCAGAGAGAAAAAAAGAGGTGCACAAATTATAAGTGATTTCCTGACACAGGGATAAGAGAGAATGTAAATCAATTTGTAATTTTGCCCTGAGACTGCACAAAGACAGATTTTTAAAACACAGCCTCATTTCTCACACCTTCATTTTCAAGCACAAATACAGTCTCTGTTTAAAAGCCTTTTTTTCCTTTTGATTCATTTATGTGAGCAAAGTCAAAATGACTTCTTATAAAGGCAGGATTTTCTCCTCAATTATTATCCAGGAGGCTGGATATAAACTCAACATGTTAGAATAAAGTGAATCTACCACCGTATCTCTCCCAGTGAGAGCTAAAGGAAGCTTGCAAAGCAATCAAGGCCATTGTCTTTGAGTAGCAGCTGAACTTCCAGCTTTTATAATTCTATTATTCAGACTTTATTGCCTCATTCAGACTCACCCTGGAACATTAATTAAAACTGGTTCAATATAGTAAAACTTTTGCAAACCCGTCTTAAATGTATTTAGGGTTTTTGTTTAGATTTTTTTTTTCTAACTGAAAAAATACCAAGTTTTATAGTAGGAAAAGAAAGGAAAAACAAACCCAAAGACTTGTAGTTCACAATACTGTCAAAAACTTATACCCCTCTCTCACCTTGAATTTTTCCTCCATCTTCCATCTCACCGATTTCCTGTCTCTAATCATCTGTGTTGTTTTTGACTGTGCCTCTAGTCTTTCTGTTTTATTTCCTTCCCCCTGGAAAATCACAGTGCTGGGGGTTTCACACCATTCCATCTGCCAAACTGATCAGCAGCTATCTAATGCTTATCTTGAAGCGGCATCCCAAAACTAAATCTTTAACCTAATCTGTGCAAAACTGGAATCTCCAAACCCCAGGAAATTTGCATTTCCAACTGTATTTTAATTCAAATTCAACCAAGAAGATTGAGGGGAGAGAAAAAAAAAGGAAAAGTCTAAATGGCAATGTATTTAGTAATTTCATCTCCCTGGAGGCCCACCTGACTCCCTTATGCCACTAAAATCTTTCCTGGTGGGCGGTGCAGGAGCCTTAATGTCTGGGGAGTTGGAGAGGAGGAGAATCTGGAAGCCAGACTCAAAAGGACTTCTTTGGCTGTGTGCCTGGTAGGCTTCCCAGGAGATGTGAGTTCCTGGCAGGGTTGTCTTGGGATCTGGGACCTTTATAAATTGGCAGAAAGCTAAGTAAGTTTCCATCTGAAATCCACCTGGTGGTAATCAGAATTGATTTGCTGGAGTTAAACATCTTGAATATTTTCTGAGAGAAATAATTTAGTTGCATCCCTGCCTTCTCTCTGGGACATTGGCTCTGCACTGAAGCATTCTGGCAGGCGTGGGGGAAGGTGTGTGTGTGAGGGCAGGTCTTGGAGGCCAGCAGAACTCTTGCCATGGCTGGACCCAGTGCCGTGGGGCTGCAGCCATGGGAACTTTGTCTCCTTTCCTCTCCTCCCTCTCCCCCACTCTGACTTGGCAGGAGAGAGTCAGTAGGGAAGAGACCAGTCAGGATCTATTTCAGGGTGTCTCATGGCAATTACATCAGGAAGAAGAAAGAAAATGGGAGGGGAAATACAAAAGGTTGATTGTGGCACAGGACGGCTCAGTTCAGAGTGACAGGATTAAGGGAAAGCAACAAAAACTAGATGATTTTTGAGTAAGGGTAGATTTATACTTTTCCTATAGAGGATTTATGATCCCAACACAGTTGCTTATGTCTTTTGCTTTTACGGGACGTCACTTGAGAAATTCTCCTAAACATGGCAGCTGTAGAAGACAGGCTGGTAATGTGTCCTGCCCTCCTGGGGGCATCCACTTGTGCATTAGCTTGTTTTCCTGTGTTTTCCTCTGGAAGATGAGTTACGATGTAGGGATATACCAAATCAGCCAAAGGGGTGATATCAGACTGAGTGTAGGAATGGAGGGTAGGAAAGAGACAGGGGAATGGGAGAAGAAAACATCTCTTTTTCCTTTTCCTGTCATGGCTACTCAACATGTTTACAAACAGGGCTACTGCAGGTACCCTTGGGTTTTATTTTCACTATGTCCTGAAGGTGGTCCTCATATATATAATTACCACAAAATACATGCCATAAATAACAACTGGAATCCTTGATGAAACCAGAAATGGAGAAAATGCAAGTACCTGCTTTCATCTTCTTGAAGACAAGACTAGCTCAAGAAAAAAACAGTATCAAAGTTATGCAACATCTATACTCAGATAACATAATATACTGACGTACTTCTTCCAAAGCAACCTCTTCCCTCCAACAGTTTAGGCTTCAGTTTGTTAATGTTTTCTGGCAAATGAACATTTTGTTAAAAAAAAAACCAAACACACCAACTTTTGTAATCTCTGCAATAGTTTGAAAATCTCCTAGTCCTGTTAAAATGATCTCTGCATTTCTTTATGGCATAAAATTACTGGAGAAGGGTCAGGGATCTGGCTCAAATGATTCTTGCTAGGACAGAATTTGGCACGCTGTGTTATGTTTAAAGCTTTTTCTTTTTTTCTTTTATAGAATTCATTCTTCTGAAAACAACCTGTTCTACTAAGTTTGGTATCTCTAGATACAGTAACACAGAAATATCAAATAATTTCATTATTACTTTCTGTTGTATCACTAAAATACCTCTTCAGTTATGCAGCTTGAGGATTTTGAAGCCAGAAAGAACAAGTCCCAATCACATCTTTTTAGACAGTATTACGTTCTCCCCAGGACAAGTCACTAAGGATCATAGTGAGAAGACTTAGAGGCTTTAATCAGATTACTTAGTAAGTTGATGTAAAAGCCATGAAATCTGATTGAAGATTCATCTACTGTGACAGATTATTCTACTTCCTTGAAGGAACACATAACCTTACCCCAAAATATTTATCTCTAGAAGCTTTTATCTGATCATTTTCAGTGTAGTAATAAAGCAGAGGCTTGTATTCTCAGTGAGTTAAGGTCTGCTTACATAGTCAGGAAATGTACTTATAAAAGCTAGAAATCACCAGGTGATGTATTTCAGTACTTTTCCAATATCTAAGCCATTCTGGGATCACATCAGCCAGAATCACAGCAGTTAAGAAGAAGGACACCTCTCTTTTCCAGAGTTCAGCATTTGTCATGATGTTCATTGAGATGCTGCTGGGGCTGCCCAGGTTTAGCAGCCTGTCGTACAAGCTGGCATAATTCTGTTATTGATTTCTGCCATGTTGCACTATCAAAAGCTAATTTCACATTGCATTTCAAGGACAGCACAGCAGTCAGGGACACTGGAGCACAGAAAGGACACAAATTGAGAGAACACATTTAATTTACTGCACACTATGATACACTGTCTGGAACTAGGGTGTCTGAGGGACCACATCTCTCCAATGCCATCCCAAAACTGAAAACAGTTGAATGATGAAAGAGTAGTGGAGAGGGGGCAGGGAAGGTTCAATGTGTAGCATTAGGAGGCAACACACTTACTCTTCCTAGGTTCCCTCAAAAATCTGACCTTCAGCTAAGTGTCCCAGAATGTTCAAGTTGTAATATTCTTTTGTTGCCAAAAGAAGGAAACAGTGGCCCCCATGGGAGTAATTCTCACCAGGGCTCTAAAAATCTGTATTCTTTTCAGAAACTGTGAGGTTTTGGTGACTGTTGTGGTTTAACCTTGGCTAGCAACAAACTACCATGCAGCTCCTTGCTCAACTCTGCGCACTCCTTCAGTCAAGGGCAAAGACAAGGAAGTTAGTAGATTGAGATAACTATTAATTATTGATTATAAATGAATAAAATAGTGATACTAATAATATTAACAATAATACTACTAATAAGTAATTAAAATAATAGAAAATAAAACATATTATACAATTGCTCACCACCCACCAAACAATGCACAGTCAGGTCCTGAGCAGTGAGAGTCAGAGCCAGAGAACACAAAAGCCAGAGCCTGAAAGTGGTCACAGCAGAGTCTCAGTGAGCCCCATTAAGGAAAGCATGACTGGGAAAGCAAACTGACTCAAAAACTCACTAAAGAATGAACAAAACAAATTAATAAACAAGCTAAACAAAAAAACTATGGACCCCAGGCCACTCTCAGTTCATATACTGAGCATGAGGTTCTATGGAATGAAATTTTTAAGCTCTCTGGGTTGTGCACCCCCACCCCCCACTTGTAGTCAGAAAGTTGGGAACACAGGTGCAGCATCAGAAGCTGAAAAAGTAATTGAATTGGTACAAACACTCCTTAGGAACAAATAAAAAAACACCTTTTCAGTACTCTTCTCAGGACAAATCTAAAACATCGTCTCATAGTTGGCTTGAGTGTTGGATTGGAGGTGTGGCAGAGCTTGTATTGCTTTATCTCCCTTTTCACACAGCAGCCAAAGTGGTGTAAGAAATACCACACTGGTAAAGATATCCTGGGTAGTTTTTCTGAGGGAAATGGAAGATACTGGTTTGAAGTGTCTGCAGTTTGAGCTGGTAGGTGTTAAAAAACACAGAGGTCACTCTCCCTTCTTCTGTTCCTTTCATCGCTGCATTGTTTATCTTCCATTCCAAGGAAGATACCTCACAGTATGCCAACCCAGAGCTTTCTTTAGCCAGATACAAGAACACCTAGTATGAAGAACAAAACTCTTCCTTCTACAAAATTTGGAAGAGGTTAGAAGAGAGTTCAGTCTCTTCATGAAAGTGAATGCTGATAGAAGATTTTTATTTAAATATGGCTGAAGCAGAGCCTCTAGACTTCTTTAATAATAAAGCACACACAAAAAGCAAACTAGGATGCCACTAAATGGCATAATATCCAAAACATGTTGAAAACATACAACAATGAACTTTTGGAAGTTGTTAGCTTTGTGTGAAAAAATGAAATGATGAAGCAGCTCTGCGAACATTTATAACAGACTTCAGTCCGTAAAGACAAATGTGCAGTCTGTAGAGTCATGTGGAATCTGACATCAGGTACAATGAGAACCAGCAACTAAAAAAAAAAACAAACACCCAAACCCAAAGCAGTTAAAGTACAAAATCATTGAGTGTTTGCTAGACTAGAGTGCAGAGGCAGACCAGATTGTGTAACACAGCTGTTACCAGAGCAAAGTCATAAGAAGTCAACAAAACAAAGAGGAAGACTACCAAGTGAGGTGACATAGAAGACAGCATGAGGTGTGAAAGAAAAAACATACTAAGCATCGTCCAGACTTCAGACAGTGCTAAAGAAACAAACAAAAACATTTGCAAAAGAAGAGAAACTATTTGTAAGAATACCTGATGGAGATATCATTAGCTGGGATGCAAACTGAAATGCAAATGAGATCTTGATTACTTGTATTGGCACTGCAGTTATAAAAACGGCTGAGGTTGTATTAAAGGATATGCCTGTTTCTTTCCATTAACTATAAATGGATTATAGAGGACCAGTTCAGATGAAAAAGTTTGTATTGGAGCTATAGTGAGGTAAGGTGTGTTTACCTCCCAGGATTCCTGAAGGGAGCACCATGTATAAAGTGTGAGAAGCCCATGAAGACAAAAAGAAAAATGTAGGAAAATAGAAATTAAAGTTAAACAAATGAAGACAGAGCAAAGAAAAGAAATTCCCCAAAGATTAACAGTGCCATACAGAAAATTATGAATTAAAACCAGTGGGATTGCTAAAGACACTGAATGAAATGGCAAAAAATTAGTAGTCCAGTGTTATGCTGGTAGGAAATATTAATGAAACTGATGTTCTCCTATCATCGGGGGGGGGGGAAAGGGCATACTTTTTTAAACTTCTTATTCTCACCTTGAAGAAATACCATTATCACAGAAAATACCTCTGAGACATGCAACCTCATAAGAACTGCATTTGTTAGATATGACATCGCTGCTATGATAATGGCAAGTGAAGGGTTACAATAAGATTTCCACTAGATTAAACACTCTGAAAAAATTGTGTGATTTAGTCATATTATTTAAAACCTAAGACACTCAAAGTCTTTTAGTATTATGAAAAAAAGGTGTTGAAATTTTCAACAGGATCCTTAGAAATGCATAATGCAGAACATGGCACTTGCCCTGGTGGGTTTTAGGGAGTGTGATGTAGTCAACCTGCCAGGCCTCCCCATATTTATATTTCAGCCATTGCCCTCCATACCAAAGAGGCTTGTTTAATGGCAGCAAATGTCTCACATTCATGATTGACTTGAGCAATAACATCCATGGTCCACCCCTTGGTTATGAGCCTATTTGTACATGGCATCTCTCCCTTGGTGACCTGAGGTGTCTTGGGCCCACCTAGCCATAAACAGCTCACCTTTATGTTGCCAGTCCAGATCTACCTGAGCCACTGCAAACTTAGCAGCTTGATCCACCTGCTGATTGTATCGATGTTCTTCAGCAGCTCGACTTCTGGGTACATGGGTATCGACATGATGCACTTTGACGACCAAGTTGTCTAAACAGAGATCAATATCTTGCCCTAATGCAGCAGCCCAGATGGGTTTGCCTCGGCCTGCCCAGTTGTTCTGTTTCCACTGCTGTAGCCAACCATTTGCCACCAGCCACGAGTCAGTGTATAGGTAAAGCACTGGCCATTTCTCTTGTTTAGTAATGTCCAAAGCCAGCTGGATGGCCTTTACCTCTGCAAACTGACTCGATTCACCTTGGCCTTCAGCAGTCTCTGCAACTTGTCGCGTGGAACTCCACACAGCAGCTTTCCACCTCCGATGTTTCCCTATAATGCGGCACGACCCATCAGTGAACAGGGCATATTGCTTCTCATTTTCTGGCAACTGGTTGTACAAAGGAGTTTCTTCAACCCATGGCATCTCCTCTTCTGGTGACATTCTGAAGTCTTTGCCTTCTGGCAAGTCCATGATCACTTCCAAGATTCCTGGGCAACTGGTGTTTCCTATTTGAACTCATTGTGTGATCAGGGCGACCCATTTACTCCATGTAGCATCAGTGGCATGATGAGTAGAAGAGATCTTCACTCTTGACACTTCTATGGTGCCTGACCTGTCATTCATTGAATCAGAAAACTAACCTAACAAAAACCCCAGAGAAAATACCTTGCCAGGTTAATAAATTGACTTCGATATCATGATCAGGCAAGTGGCAAAAGTAGTATTAGTTTAGAGAAGAAGGTAGCAGTAAAGACTGAAAGTTAGACTGCGTCCAGGCCGAGCATACTGTGCCGAAAACAGGGCAAGTGCTGAATAGAAATTGAGATAACAAATGTAAAATGTATACTGAGATAAAGGAACACATGACTTCAATGCCTTCCTAACCACAAGACAATGTCTGTGAGCATAATGACAGAGCATAGCCCCAAAATTGTCACCTCTAGTGAATATATACATATTTTCTGGAAGGTTGTGGCTCTGTGAGGGCGAGCTTGTAGAAAAGATTATAGACATCCTGAGCTTCCTCCAGAGGCAGACAGGGAGAGATGGCTGTAGAGGAGCCACAGACCCAAACAACATCATGGGATAGTGCTGACTGGAGTACAAGAGTAACTGAAGTCTGCAACTATCTCTCTTCAGAGATGTACAAGGCAAAGGAAACAGGCCTAGGGAGTGATAGAGGGTTGAGATGCTTTATAACAGATGGTGTATTTTTTTTCCCTCTGGAAAAGGAAGATGTAGGGCTAGACACAGATGTAATAAGGGAATAGATTTTATTGATCTAAACTAGCAGTGCTAACAGCCAGCCTAAGTGATGTGTACAAATCTCTCTTCTTGCCTCACAAGTAGCCTCATCATTTATATGTTTATTTTCACTTTAATACTGTGACATCTTGATTTTAAAATTTGGCTTAGGGTTTTCTCAAGTGGCCTCAAAGTATCTTACAGTAATATCTGCTCTGGTAATTTAAATGGGATGAGGGTTAGTGTTGAGTAATGGTCCAAAACCATCCTTACAGTGACTCAGATAGCATAAACTTTGGTACAGCTTTGGAGTGAGAAATCTTTGAGCACACATTGGAGTTTAAGAACAGTGGGGGCCATTTGGATATCTGCAGTTTTACAAGGGAAAAGGAGACTGTGGATGTATTGCTGAGGCTGTTGTCGTTAGGGCAGGATAATTTGTCTGAGCTTGTTTGTTTTACTAGTGTAGACACTGACCGTAATTTCTCCATGCACTGCTCAGAGATCTGGGTTTTTGCCTGTGTACCTGAAGCTGTCAAATAAAGGACACACCCACCTTTAATGCTGCCATTATAACTTGTAGAAAGGGGTCGTGCAAGAGTGTCATTGCAAAGTTACCATACCTGTGCAGAACTTGGAGTGATGCACTGCATGTGGTTGATAACCTATAGTGACTTTGAGATGCAAGCTGTCTGGTAGGAGTTTGAGGGATTACCCTCCTTTGCATACTGCAAAGATTTATTCATTTATGGTGGAAAGTAAGGAGAAAAAGCAGAGAACTATAACCCAAATATTTTCAGAGCTTGTGTGGAACCATCCAGCATGTCTTTTTCTATTTTTGGAAAATCATGTACTGAAAAAAAATGTTTTCACTTCTATCCCTCTCTCAGACCTTAAAGATCCAGTTTTATTTGCCATTGCTCTTCATGGTCTATTGTTTCTTCTCTTTCTTCTATGGATGCTTGTCTATGTCTTCTGTATTGTACCTGTTCTTCTCTTGCTTCTGACAATTTCTACTCAACTAAGTCAGCTAATTTCAGTATTTTCTGAAAAACGGGGGATTTGTAAGTCTTTCTATCTCCCAGTGGTAGAAGAGGTCATCCTCTTCTTAGAGACTGCCAGGTTTACTGTTCTGTACTTTCAATGGATGACCCTTGTCTCTTGGAAAGAACAGCTTCCTGAATTTGGAGTTTGTAGATTTTCATATTTTAATTATCTGTCTAGTTACATTTAATATGGCATCAATATGTTCATATTAGCTATAAATGCTTCACGACAGGTTTTCGATGGGTATATGACCTGTTTCAAACTCGCATCTAAAAAGTTTAAGCTGGTGACTATAGATTATTTGGATGACACATCACATTTGGTAGTGATATGAGTCTGGTGGTTTTTTTTTTTGTTAACTTCATTTTTGTCAGCACTCTGCATTGGTTTTGTTTTTCTGAATTAAAAAATGTCAGTTTCCATAGGGGGCTGAAAGTCATTGTGTCAAGTTGTGACAGTCTCATCTCTTATATGCCATAAAACAGTACAGGTATAAAGGGTACACACACATTTTGAAGTGCAACATTGTAATTGAAAATGTAATTAACCCCAAATTTTAGCAGAAAGCTGTGCTGAAATTACTCTAAATTTCAACAGAAGTAGTTTTCCAAGTCTTTTCTCCTCCATTTCCTCAAGTAGTGTATGCTGCAGAGACATTTCACACTGCAGAAATATATTCTGACCCATTTAGGCGTTGCTGGTGGTACATTGGATTTAATTGTAAGATTTTCACTAGAATTCAAAAAAACTGAAAACCTTTACCATTTGGCACATGCACTATTTAGATTTACAGTTTCTTTGTAACACAAAAGTTTTCAAGCACACTCTTATGCAAGCCTAAGAAAATGAACACCCTTTCCAAATGCTTCTAATCTGAGATGGATATGTGCATTACAAGGAATCAAAAAGCATTCAGGGTTTTTCATTAGCATGCTCATAAAGTTGGTTAATTCCTTACAGACTCAAGTTGGACAAATATTAGGATAAGTATAGATTACTACAAACTAACAAGACAAAAAAATTTAAGTCTAGTGCTGAAAGTTGATGGTAACTTCACACCACGAATAGGGAACATAAAGTTATTTCCAGAATAATTTCATTTTAACACTTGATATAATTTAATCAATACTAGGTATCTTTAGCATATCTTTCAGTTGCACATGCACCAAATCAATAAGAAGTTAACACTTGATTTGGGAATTTCTGGGTCAGCTTCTATATTTTGTAGTTTTTATGACGCAGAAGGAAGGCCTAGCTCATCTTTGAGTAAGAGGCTAGAAACACAGAGAATAAATAGAATGCTGAATATGAATAAGAGAAATAAGTGATCCCACTCCTCCCCCCCATCCATTGTCCCTGCTTCCTCTCATACTGCACTGGACATTGTCTGCCTGTGAGCCGATTCACTTTAGTATTAACAAATAAACTAGAAAAGAAAAAAAATCAAATTATGATGAGTAGGAGTAAAACATCAGAGGAGGACATGTATGTATGTACATTATGGTGTATGTATTATGAAACGTTTAGTGGACCTTCCACATTCACCACAGAAGTGCATATGCTTTGAATGTAAGGTTGAATGCATGCCTGGAGGAATGAAAGAACTTAAAGCCTTTTCACTTAAAAAGGAAAGTTACACCGGTGCTGCAACAGGCGTGTGGCAGAGCCCAGGCTTGTGGTCTGGTTTTGTCCAGCATGACATACTGAATATGACTCCAGGGTTAGTTTTATTTCCTGCAATCATGGTGAACATCCTGAATTTCCCATCAGCTATACTGTATCAAAAAATGGAAAACAGCTCACCATCATTTCACAGCATTTCCAGAACACTTCAGTAGTAATTAATTGTTTGACTCTTAAGGAGGTATATTTTTCTGTGCCGCCATAAATAAGGGTTTTGTAGATCTTTCAAGGAAACTCTGAGATATTAGTAATTCTTGGTAAATTTCTTCTTGTCAGAGGTATTCTTCCTTCCATTTCAACCTCTATTTTTCTCTTTAGAAGTGAGAACAATAGTTAAACAATAAAGCAAAAATAACAATAAAATTAAATCTCTACCCGGCCTGGGTATTTTTCAAAGAAACACTTGCTTCATTACATCTGCCATTATTTCCAGACATAGAACTGTAGGGATTTTTAGAATGTAAAAACAAACAAGATATGTAAATGTGTTTTTTTTTTTTTTTAGTATTTGAACAGTACCAACTGCATTATAGGATCTTCTGAAAAGAAATAGATAACGCATACCTCTAAATTCATCACAATGGAGTAAACTGGCTGCATGTATTTGTCCATAAATTTCTTACATAAAGACACTGTTTCTCAAGGCACTCGTGTCATTTAAAAAGGGATACTAGCCTGCGATATTCAAAGTAATGGGCAGTATGACTCATGTACTTACAGGACACTTGAGGATGGCATGACTATTTTAGGAGCCACAAATGAGTGTTTTCTATTAAATAAATAATCACAGAATCATAGAATGGTTTAGGTTGGAAGGGACCTTAAAGATTATCCAGTTCCATTTCTCTGCCATGGACAGGGACACCTTCCACTAGACCAGGTTGCTCAAAGCCCCATCCAGCCTGGTCTGGAACACTTCCAGGGATGGGACATCAAAGGCTTCTCTGGGCAACCTGTTCCAGTACTTCACCAGCTTCTCCATGAAGAACCTCTTCCTTCTTCCTAATCTAAATCTCCCTGCTTTCAATTTAAACCCATTACGCCTTGTCCTATCACTACAGGCCCTTGTAAAAAGTCTCCTCTAAGCTTCCTTGTAGGCCCCTTCAGGTACCGGAAGGCTGCAATGTCATCTCTATGGAGCCTTCTCTTCTCCAGGTTGAACAAGCCCAACTCTCTCAGCTTGTCCCCACAGGAGAGGTACTCCAGCCCTCTGATCATCTTTGTGGCCTCCTCTAGACTTGCTCCAACCTGTCTATATGCTTCCTGTGTTGAGGGGCCCAGAGCTGGGTGCAGTACTGCAGGTGAGGTCTCACAAAAGCAGAGTACAGGGGGAGAATTCCCTCCCTCGACATGCTGGCCACACTTCTGATACAGCCCAGGATACGGTTGGCTTTCTGGGCTGCCAGCGCACACTGACGGTTCGTGTCCAGCTTTTCATACACTTTTACCTCCAGGTCCTTCTTCTCATGACAACAAAAATTGTTGTTTGTGATGAGCCACCTATTCAGAACATAAACAGTTCTGATGTTTCTCTTTGATGAAACTGTGAGTCCATTTGTCATCTCAGCACAATTCTAACATTTCTTTAGTGCAAAGTAGGATTTAGTTTCCTGCATATTAAGAAAATCTTGGTTTGTTTCCCAGTCAAGACTTTTTCTGGAATTGCCAAATTTCTTCTGTTTTGTCAAAAACTACAAAATGAACTTAGTAAGTTACAAAATAAGTTCAATAAGTTCAATTATCTTCATTGTCTCCTTAACCATTGTCTTCTTTTCTTCTTAGGGCAGCAATACTATAATTTGAAAGAAATTACAGTGCCTCAAGGTTTTCCTTCCTCCAAAATAATGTAAAACTACTTTTTGCTTACACTCTTTGAGGGGAATTATCACTCTCAGATTACAGAGTTTTACTTTTGTCAGAGTTTATTGGTATGGTTGCAGATCAGCTGATTTCAAAGGCTTTTTTTTTCCTCAAAATTTTCTTTATTGAAAAGCAACAAAGGATTTTTTTGTTTGTTTGTTTCCTGGGAGGCAGAAATTAGCATATTACTTGTATATCTCCTGTTATTTAAAACTTTCATATGGAATTTACTAAAAGCTAGTTTTCCACTGCATACGTGACAGGGTTTTCTTTGCTGTGATTACAAATTTGCTCTCTAATGCTGCAAAATGAAAACTGAAAATGACAGTTTATTTCCTTTTTATTTGAGACAGATGTGATTTTATTTATTTTTTTTTAATTAATGGTGTGACACAATGTCTTTCAACCTCTAATGTTGTGAGGATTACTTTTCCTTTTTTGTATACAGGTTTATCATATCAGGAGACATAAACAAGGACTTGCATTTCATTAAGCAAAAAATAAGACCCAAAGAGCCAAATTCTGTGAGCAGTAATTCCTATATTCTAATCCAAAATATAACATTTTTCTTCCATCAACATTTTTTTTCCATGTGTGAAAGGAACCATTACGTTTTTGGAAAAAGGAAATATGTCCAAAATTAGAATTAAAAGGCTTGCATACACAAATATGAACCTGGATAAACTGCCTTGGGGATCTTAGCCAATCCCCTTCTGTAACAATGCTTTTGCAATTCAAAGCATGCCATGTTTTTTTAAAAATGAAATTTGATGTTATATTGTCTTGCTGTAAAATATTTGCAATGTATAATGATGTAAGCGGCCAGCTGGCTGCTAATGGTAAGAGCGTACTTTACCAGCACTGTCATCAGAAGGGCCGTTGAAGGCAGATGGTCCTTTTTTTCAGCTTTATCCCGTTGGAGATCTTACCAAGGACAGGCGTCCTACAAACCCCACAGTAATGAGAAGAACATTGCTTTATTGACTATAAAGCCTTCCTGAAAATAAGTTTGAAAGCAATATGTGCTGGAGAAGACTAGTGGCATGTTCATTCGTAGCCAAAATTGAGGATTGTGGGCTGAAGCTTTGTTAAATGATTCCTATGTCCTGGAAAACTTTTCACAGAAATACTGGATCATTATTCAAAGCTGCTGTAACACAGAGAGCTGTTTTCCGGTCATTTTAGACAGAGAGACACAAATTATGGTAGTTAATTATTGCACACCCTCTCATTTCATGCTGATACTGCAAGGAGTTAAAATACAGATATATGGGGGAAAATTACTCAGACTCAGCTGATCATACAGAGATTAATTTTGATGGTAATGTCATTGAAACACATTCTCCAGTTGGATAGCCCAGATGCGCGTTTTCCCAGGATAACAAAGGTTCAATTGGTTATGCTTCTTTTACTTTTAAAGCTATCAGAAATAATATTGTTATAGTTTCAATTTCTTTTTGCCTTATGATAACTAAAATGTCCTGTTTTGAAACAGGATGCCATATTCTGCATGATTAAATCACTAGTTTTCTGGTGGGGTAGTAGGTTTGTTCTTTCAGTTTTTGGTGGTTTTTCAAATGTGTTTTCCAGTGATTTGTCTGTCAATGCCTTTAGGACCACACAGTGTTCCCGCTTAAATCATTATCTTCTGTAGCAAGTGGATTTTGTCCTCTAGTACTTTGGTTACCTACTTTTTGCTACAGGGGAAGCATAACGCAGGCAATTTTCTAAACCCTATTCCCTCTACGTCTTAACACTTCAATTCATTGACAGCTTATCTTTTAGCAAAGGCAGCCACTTCTATAGATCTATACTATTACTGTTACATGTACATGGGAACAATAATAATTCATTCATTTTTATTTGAGGTCTTCAGAGGTTTTTCTGTTTGTTTTGTCTAACCCATGTGGTTCACCAGAATTTAGGGTTCTATGGGCTATTTCCTCTAGGAAGAAAAATTGATAGTTATTTCTTTGGGGCATAATCTTTCTTTATTTACTAAGAAAGCATAAATTATGTTCCCTAGAACCCAAGAGAAAGTTGCAACAGAGGATAACATATTTCTTCACAGTTTCTACTCTCTTTCTGTTGGCATTTCAACTCTAAGATTTTTGTCTTGTCTCCTCACAAACACGGTCCTGTGCTTTTTGCAGCCTTTTTCCCTGTTTTTCATCATTGGGATTTTGGGTCTTTGTTGTGTAAGACACATGGTAATTTTTCATTCTTTTCCTCAGATAGTCCTCTGTTGACTCAGTTTAAAACCTTAAATATCTTCATAGATGCACTTTTATAGATTAGTAGCGTTAGGCTGTTTTGACTGGAGACTTATAGTACTTTTTTACCTGGTTCCATAGAGAAACTTAATGATTCTTGCAAGGAAGGATATTGGCTTTGTATTCTTTTGTTTGGTAAGGATTAACTGGGTGCAGAACATTTGCTGGGCATCAGTAATGCATGCTGTTACTAACTGCATAGCACATGTATTTAGGATAAAGGTTGTGCAGTCTTCATACTGCACACCATGGCTCAGGGGATCTTGCAGGAAGATGTGAACACAGATTTCTCTCTGGAAGCATTTTCACTGATTAAGAGTGCATGTTCAGCATTTTCCTGTGGCCTTCCCTTTCTTCTGCAGTCTTTCATTAAAAAAGTTTAGAATCTTAAGACCATTAAAATACTTGATCCACTCTAGAAATGTGGGATTTTTTTTCCTTTAGTTTTCAGTTCATTGAGCTATTGCTATGGATTTTAGCAGCTTGACCAAACATAATGCAATTTTTAGATTTTCCAGGAACTTGAGGAATCAAAGGCCAGTCAATCACATAGTGTTAGTTAAGGAAATAACAGAAGATTCCATATACATAAGTTTCATTGAAGGATTCTCACGGCCAGGTCCATGTTCTTCCTGATATTAGGCAGCCTGGGGACAAACCTACTTGTATCTTCATCCAGCATCTGTGCTGTGAATCAGCACTACAGCATTGCCCTTTTCCACACACAAAATATCTTGAGAAAGGAAGGCTTAGAGCAATAATGCCCCTAAGGTGTTTGCTGGAGTTAAAGGAATTCCCTCTTGGACATTTACTCAGCAGTGACTTTGCTCAATAATTTGCGATTGAGGAGGTTGACTTAATTTCCAGGTAACATTTATAATGCATGTAGTAACAGTGAACATGAGTGGCTTGATGAAGACAGCTACAGAAGTACTTGTGCTTATAGATTTAAGATCTTTCATGTGGCTTTGCCTTGCAACATCTTAGTTATTTATCTCACCATGTTAACTGAAAGAGTACTTAGCAATGCCTTATTTTACTTATTTTTTTCTTACTTTGAAAAACTCCTTTGTGCATGTATCTGACGTCGTGGACACAGCACAGTATGTGGTTCTGTTCCTTTAGGAACTTGCTCTGTGACCTTTTATTTTGACTTGTGTACAGTTCACTTCACTTAGCTGTCCTGAAATTGTCTAGTGTAATCTGGAAAACTAGACTTTCTTTACAATCAATGAAGGGCAGATACCTCCACAGGGCAAAATATTCTACCTGTTTTGGGGATTCATTTTACAAATGCCTAACTCACCTGTGGGGGGATTCCACCCATCCCTCCTGACCATAAAGAGAATTCAAGTAACTGCCTGAGAGAAGACACTTAATTCTTGCACAGCTAAAGTTAAAAGACATAAGTCTCACCTTTGCTCCTTTGTGTTTCATGACAGTGTGGATTTTACATAAGCCATGTATTTATGTGTTTGTTAGGCTGGTTCTTGCCTTTGTACACAGTCATCCAGACATGCTGCAGTTCTGATCCCTGCAGAGATCTCTTTATGGTCATAGTGATACAAACAATACTGGTATTGATTTTTATATCCTGAACAAAATAACATCTCATCTTTTACAATTTGAAATGTGCTTCTTTCTTCTGAAAGGAGCTACTCATCATAGTGTTTATTTCTTTACCATCAAAGGATGTTTGCCAGACACAGTCAGGAAGTGGCCATGATTCCAATAATTGTGGCAGGTAAGATATGGATGGTGAAGGAGTTGCTCAAGGCAATGGCAATTCCCTCATCATACAACCCCACAAAATATGTGTCATATACCAGGTGGTGCAAATGAGAGACAGTCTGCAATGATACCTACCTCCCAAAAATCCATCCTACACAATTCAACATACAGGACTAGAGTCACATATAATTACATTTTCCTTGATGGTTTTATTGCTAACTTGAGACTGCAGACTGTCTTTAGACAATGATCATGTTACCTTTGTTTATACACAGCTACTGTACTTCTTGTGCTGTCAAATGAAAAGAATAATGAAATGCAAGCTTCTAGCAGTACGTAAGAGAGTTTTGATGCTTTATTTTCATAATTTTTTTTTAAGAAAAGCTTGATATTTGCAACAAATTAGCTATTGTTTTAACATTTTTTTCCTTTTTTTTTTCCATTTTATTAATGAGAAGAAGAGGATACTGTTATTTTATTAGTGAGACAGGAATCTTAGACCAAGTTTAGATCAAAAAATGTCAGCTGATATGTTCTTGCGAACTGACCTGGATTGACTGAAGTGGATATTGCCCAGCCATCTTCCTCACTGCTGCTCTGGAAGAGCAGCACTGTACAGAAAAAGGAGCTGATCCTGAGCCACTGCAGCTTGCAGCCTTACATATGTAATTAAAGGCTTACTTGTTTGCCTGTGAACTGCGGCAGACCAGAACTTGAAACCTAAACTGGTTCACACTTATTTGTCATGAGACAAGCAGCCTGAAGAGGAGAGGAAGGATAGATGTTGGTTTTATCTTACTTGATCCTTTCACCCAACATCCTGACTCTCAGGGAAGGGTTCGGTTAGGTCACATATATTACTGGAGGTGAGCTCTAACCTACTGCCTGGACCCTAGCCTGGAGCACCATGAGTTAAATTTAACTGCCAAGTGGACAGTTAGTTCTCAATAATAGCAGTCAATTCATTTACCAAGAAGAAAACTGCCCCAGCAATACATCAAAAAATAAAGATCAGTTTTCATCAGGATTAGCGAGCTGAACTTTTTCAGTGAAGAAAGGACCAACTGTCTACCACAGCCAGTGCAACAGAGGAACAGGCTAGCAAGGAAGGGAAGTGAGAACAGGCAAAGGGAGGATGGACAAAGTCTAGTCGGAGAAACTTCTAGATGGGGTCAACCCTCTTGAGTAGCTTCACCTCCAGAATGCTTAATCCTGATGGGTACTTTGGATCCAAGATTCTGTAAATGCTTTACACTGAACCAGTCTTTTAATGTTTCCTTTAAAAATACAGTCTCTGCTACTGATACTCTTACTAGCTAAGCCAGAAGAGCTATGGTGATATTTCCAGTGCACTACAAGGGCACTTCACCTCCTTCCCCCCACCCCCCCGAATATTAGATATCACACTGCTAGGCATTTGTAAGTTAAAAGCAAGCTTGTAACTTCACAGAAGCAGATGTTCATGATAAGCATTTACATAAGGAAAATCAAGAATATTTTCAAGCAATAATGTAAAAATAAAGCACTTAAGCACACCAAATGTCTCTGGGATTTTCTCAGACTTCATTTAAACAATTGGGGTTTCTTTTTTTTTTTTTTCCTCCACAATAAATAATGTAGCATTTAATATTCTGCAGAAAATACAATGAGTTAAAATATTTATCACCCTGTGCTTTTACACTGTGTTTTTATTAAGTCTAATAACTGTACATTACGATAATTGTTTTTTGCCTGCTAAGGACTATTGGAAACTTGGAACACTGAAAGTTTAAGGCAAAGTGTTTATATGGAATCAGAGGGAGTGGTTTGCAAAAGGCATAAATTTGCCAAGACATGCAACTTAGCACAGTAGCATCTTGTTGCTTAAAAGAAATTTAGGCTGACCAAATCTTACTGTAAATCAGTAAGAAATGTAACTCGGATCCATGGAGTGGGTTGTGTTTTTTTCCTGGCAAAGCTTTCTCTTCCATCTCAATTCATACAAAATATGGGAGTTTATGGGAGTTTTCATAAGAAAATATGGGAGTTTTTTTTTCACTCAAGTAAAAAAAGAGGATTTTTAAACATAAATCAAATACACCATATTTATTGAGATTGACACTTGAATAAGTGATATTAATCTCAGTTTTAAAGTTAAATTTACAAGAGGTTAAATTTATAATTACAGTAACTTTAAAATGTATCGGTTCTATATCACGTTCTATGTTGCTTTTAAGTCTCACTGTGACTGAGTTCTTCAATGTTATGGAAAGTTATGTGTACCCAATAATAATGTCTAAAAAATTGCCATGTGATTCTTATCATCATCTTTTGGGTGGTGGAAACTGTGTGCAGTGTAGGATTTCTAGAAAGTGCACATTTACCTTATCGTAGAATATTTGTTTCTATAAAATGTATAATATTTAATGTGTCTGTATGCATTAATGGCTTGTATATTTTTAAAGCCGTTGTTCTCTGATCAGCTTTTTCCTTTTATTTTTTTTTTAACAGCCAACAAACTGTGAACTAAAATATATGACTGATAACATATTTTCTATAGCTGCATAATTTAGCACATTTGTGCTGTCTATGGTATAACATTAGGATTGTCACTTCTTTTAACTGGAAATCGCCAATTTTTTGAGACTGAAACTAGTCTGAAAGGAATATTTTAATTCAGAAGAGTGTTTATTGTTAGAAAAAATATCAGAAAGCAATCCAGATATTCTCCTGATTACATCACGTCCCCATAATTTTGGAAAAGTCAATAGTCAAATATCTCCTTTAATTTAAATAGAGCATTGTATAAGTGCCTAACCAGCAAAGGGAGAAGGCTGGGGAGCTCCTCTATCTTATGGAGAAATAAAAAAATAAAAGAAAGTGGAAGGAAAACTGAATTTTAAGTCAAATGTTTTTCTTAATAAAACTCTTCTCAAGATAACCTTATAATACTACAGTAATGTGTTGAAGTTTTGCGATTTTATCAAGAATAGTTATTTTGCACAGATTTGTGTTCTAGCTATATTGAAATATTGAGCCAATTTTGCACATATAACTTAATAAACTTACACTGTTCTGCTGAGGTCAGTAATAGTCTGTATGAAAGCTTATGTCACTATATTTCAGTGGTCACCTTTTAGAAGAAATATGTGCAATAAGCTTGTGTCTGAGATGTGCTAGTGATTTTGATCCCAAACTGATTGAAGTGTATCTGAGTAATTTTAAAAGTAAAAGTCATTTCTGATATTTAATAACGTTAAAAAATGTTATGAAAATTAATGTTTTCATTAAAAAAACTACGTCTGTTTCTAATGCCTCATATTTGTAAAGAGAGAAAGAATCATCAAAACCCAAAAGTAGAAAAGAGGAATGCCAGATTAGTATTTTAAAAAATAAAGGCTGTAAAGTTAATATTTGTATTATTGTTTTCACCCCAGTTTCTGGAAAGTTTATAAAATTTCAGAAATTTCAATTACGAAAAGTAACAGGAAAAATAAGAAACAGTAATACTAAAAATATGCCTCAGATGTAGCTTGTATTCTGCAAGTCAGTGGGTTTTCACTGTAAGTAAAAGTTGAATTCTCTGCATTATTCTGTTATTAAGTATTAGTCAAGAAAAATAAATTATCTGCCAGGACTTGTACTGTTTCTTAGAGGACCGATCTTTATTAACTTTGAACTCCTATTAATTAACTAATTTATCCAGCGTTCATAGAGGAGCTGTTACATTTTTTATCAGGGCACTCCATATTCTTCAATACAACTGTGTCTTCTGTGCAGAATTTAACGCTGAGACCACAAGCTGTAACAGCGCAGCATGCTGCGCTGTACGCACAAATAATGCCATCTGGGGCGGCTAATGAGTTATTTCACAATTCAGAGGCCGCCGCTCATTTGCATCATCTGTCAAGGGAATGTCAAAGATGGGAGGAGACATATTACTGCCAAAGCTGAATTATTTTGATTAGCTTTCTTATCTCAGCCCAGCTGAATTCTGCACAACAATCGAACCCTGCTTTGGGATGCCATCGGGGGGGTTTTACATCAGGGTAGCTGTAAGGTGCTTCAGTTGGAGCCTTTGCCTGCCAAAGCTTCGCAGCACCCAACCATGTTCCCCTTCGCACTGTTCAAAACCTTAGTGAAGAGCAAAAGGAAAACTACAGCTGGCAGATCAGGTATGTCAGGGGAATAAGGGAAATGATCACAAGGCTGGCATTTAAAGTACTGTAGGAAGTCATGTCCGTGACATAGAGTGATAGATGGCTTAATGAGAGGGACTGGAGTCCAGAGGTAGAATCCATCAATTAGCACCGGGAAACTTCTCTCCTCTCTAATATTTCAGGTCTATAAGAACTAGCCAAATCTTTCATTTGTTTTATAGCATCAGGAAACCAGCATCCTGAACATATGAAGGCTGAAGTACATTTTTCCACTTGTTATCTTTAATCAATACCATTACACTTAAGATGACAACTTACAGTCTTCCACCACCTAGAACTACACATTGTTGTGTGAAACCACATGAGTATGTCATCATATCAGCACACCAGATTTTTTTAATTGTTGTTGATTCACCTGGCTCCCCAAAGTAAGTCCTTTAGCTTTCCCTCAGAAAAAAAGAAAAGAAAAGAAAAAAAAAAAAGGAAAATATAGACAATTCATTGTATCACTGGTTGAAAAAAGCAGCTCCTCTTGGAAATGAGCATGCATGGACTATTGTATTTAAGAACATCAGACAACAGAACAGGTATATAGCCTCCTGGGTCATTCAGTCTAATCTCCACCATAGACAATGACATCATATAATCCTTTTTAAACAACATTATCTTTAAACTGGTTAGGATTTTTGCCCCTGTTCTCCCAGAAGGCTAGCTTAGAATGCAACTACTTTGACAGATAGAATCCATCTCATTTTTAACTTAAATTGATTTCTATCTAGTTTACATCAATTTCTTCTTGTGACAACATTGTCCTCTGACTTAAATAGCTTTTTTCCCAACCTCACTAAACCTCTCAGATATTTATATATGGGGTAAAAATAGTGAGTGATTTACTTAAAAATCTTTTTTTATATTAAATCATTAATGTGATCCTTAAATTGAAGCCTATCAAGACCTTGGATTTGACAGGACATTCTCCTCAATTAAACCTTGCATTACTTGAGCATTATATGAATTTTCAGTTGGATACTGTCTTTGCCCTCCAGATTCTTTATTTCCAATCAAGAAATTGAACACCTCGCTCCTTTAATCTTCACACAAGTTTAATGTGCCACTCCCTTCTGCACAAGAAAGAAAAAAAAAAAATCCAGTGAAATGTTGTTTCCTACCCTCCCCTCCCCCGCCACGCCCCAGCCTGATGACCCTTACTGCACGTGAGATATCAGGTTCCCTTGTCCCCAGCTGAAACACTTCTGTGACCATTTTGTTTCCACAGCTGCTTCCTCATACTCATAATGCAGAGCAATAAGCATTAAAGAGTAAGAATAGTCTGATGAGGAACATGTTGAGCTCAGTCAGCCTGCAGCTGTCACCTCAATTTATCTAATATGTCACAATTGACAACATTTCTCCTGAAGAAATAACTTATGACTTACACAATTAGTAAGTAAACTTTTTCAAAGTTTGTGGCATTGGGATGTATAATACATAGAAAAGCATGCAGATTCTTCAGTGGTCTATACCATACCTATAAATTACCTTTACTTGCGTTTTTCCATGCAGATTTTTCAAACTAATGTTTTTCTCTGAATAATGCAATCGTCATTAGCTTCTCTACTTTTCAAAGAACAATATAGAATGTCTTGCAACTAAGTAAACATATTTATTTATTATAATATATGAAACAATATAGGAAAAAGCAATGGAAATGAGAAAAAAAAATGGAAAGTAAGCAGGGATTACTATTTCTTTTCACAGTTCAGACTTTAATGAACTTGGCATTGAATATATTCTTAATTGCCTCGATTTATTCAGTGCCCATTTCTGTACTCTGATGATGCTGCATTCTGACCAAACAGAACAGAAGTTGCAGCTCAAATCAGAAAGAAACTATTTGGGTCAAAATGTGCCCTTTGGTGGAACTCAGATGAAATTTCTCTTCTGCAGTTATTTGCTGTGACTCATTACCATGATTTTTTAACGTCCTTGGCCCAGGAGTCACTTGCCTAAGTTAAACGTCAGAAAGATAGATGTCTAGGCCTGAGCTAGTAATGCTAGAATCTTTTTACACTCAGTGGAGAGAAATAGGCTCTGCCAGGGGATGACTGATCTGACCATTTAAACGTCTAACTTACAATAGAGGTACGCTGTCTCAATTTGTGGTGTCTTTATAGGCAGTCTTTCTGAGGAAGAGTTAGTATCCCTTTTTTACAGGTGAGGATATGAAGCAGAAAGACTTATCCTAGATTTTAGCTTTTTTTTTAAAAAAAAAAAAAACACTTCCAAAGGAACTGTGAATCCCCTAGGTCTTTACTGAGGCACAGCATGAGCTATCTGTACAGCTACAGGCAGGCTGCACTCAGGCTGAGCTCAGTTGCCCACAGAGCCCATTTACCCTTCTGTCAGGAGACACAACACCAGTGCTTATGTAGAACAGGTCCTCTGGGAATCCCCTTTGGTTGCCATTCACAAGGTCAATGGGAATAGTGGTAGCTGGACAGGTGCTTACACTTGACATAAATACCATTTGAGATGTCATAAACACTGTCTATATCCAGGATTTCTCATTGATGATACAAACAGGATCAATTTGGAGAAAGTACCAAGGATACTGATTCTGGTAGAAAGTGTACATTTCTTGATGTCCACATGGGAGCAACGTACTCTGCTCATGAACCCATGAGCTCATGAGCCCTTCCAGAGATCACAAAGGAAGCATACCGGGAAACTGGGAACAATTTCCCTAGGGAAAAGAAAGCAGTCAAATCACTGAGCCACTGAGGCATGGTTGTCATTAGTGGGAAGACATCAAGTTTCAGTGAGGACAGAATATGACATGAATTTCATTAGATAATGTCTAAATATATCTATTAATTAATATAAATTGTATATATGCAATAATATTTCTTTTCATACTTACTTTTGCAATTGCCTCAGTCCAGCCATTTTTGTCTGGAAAGAAAACATTCAATGGAGATCAAAAACTGAAGAAAGACAATGTAGAGCTATTGCTCTATTATTTGTGATGATCTGAGAATAGTTTTGTCTCGGTGTTTTCTGCTTAAACTTCTGGTTTCAGGGCCAAAATTAAGCTTGTCCATGAGTCAAAGTCCATTTTTGTAAACCCTACACTAGTTTTCTTCCCAAAGAGCGCCTGAAGGGTTAAATCCTATAAATTTGTAGGAGTTAGGCAGCTAAGTAGCTATAATAGACAGATGAACTATCACCAGAATAGCTCAGGACTGTAACCCATGATTAATGTCCTTACTTCCTGAAGTAACATTCAGAAACGTAATTAAAATCCCAAATACAAAAATTACATCAATAGTATGAAATTGAGGGTTGAGGACTCATCCTCTTTAAACCTCATCAAATTAAACAAGACCACACCTGGGTTGAGGCAACCCCTAATATCA
Organism: Eurypyga helias; assembly: GCF_000690775.1. Lineage (NCBI taxonomy): Eukaryota > Metazoa > Chordata > Aves > Eurypygiformes > Eurypygidae > Eurypyga > Eurypyga helias. The sequence continues at coordinate 13,444 of NW_010270140.1, read as the reverse complement.
ATACAGACTGGGGAATGAATTGATTGAGAGCAAGCAAGGAGCTGGGAATACTTCAGGTTGGATGGAGCTTTGAGCAACCTGATCTATTGAAAGGTATCCCTGCCCATGGCAGGGGGAGTACTAGATTATTTTTAAAGGTCCCTTCCTATCTAAACTATTCTATGATTCTATGAAATTAGAGGGAATTCTTACTTAGTTAATCACTAAAGTCAGCAGATTAGTAAGAGTTTTTATTCTTGAATGTTGGTCCACTACAGATATACCGAGGAAAACATATTTAAAACTCTGGTATTCTTTTAAAGATCACCCTTAATAGCTTATGCCTGCTTTATAGGATTTAGGAAATTCTATTCAGTTCTGAAGCAATCTATTAATCAATGAGGAAAAAATAAGGAAATGAAAATTTGACAAGGAAACTAAACACTAGAGATAATACTAGTTTTCTGAGCAGCAGTCCATGAGATTAACGTGTAGGCTCTTATGCCTCTTATGGCTTTTCAGAACATAAATAACTCTGTGTGATCCAGATTTATTTACTGTACATGAGGTCTAAAATCTGTTTTATTGGCACAAAAGTAGCTAAAATTATTTGCTTTTTGAAATCATAAGAAATGTTTTATTATGTATTTAATTTTCATAGTTTGGTCTTTCTGGATGTTAATGCTTGCTTTCAGGCTCTTCAGTTGCTGATCAGTTATTTCTCTGGTAGTTTTTCTGCTGCTTTCTCCGTCTTGATCTTGGTTTTTTGCCTGTAGTCAGTCCAAATGACTGTTTTAGCACCCATGAACAGATGGAGGGAGAACCGAGAGCAAAGCAGCAGAAAGCATGCAAGAAGTAGAATACCCTTCTCTGGACCTTGTCTTTCATATTAAACTTATTGGGGCATTTAAAGGTAGTATTTTAAGAGGCAGTGGTTTTAAAGACAATGTAGTTCTGTAGGATCAGCCTTTCACCTAGGCTAATACTTGTCTAGAGCTGCTTGGAAAATTTTCAGTAGAAAGCTTCACATCAGAAACAAAATGTGTTGTATGTTGAATTTGCTAAGCTTTCGTTTCAGAGAAAAGACTTAAAAAACCACATCACAGCCTCCTGTCTTAACAGTTTTTGTATGAAATACTTCACAATTTAGAATGACTTTTCAATTCAATATTTTGGGGTTTTTTTATACTAACTGTTGTATAATGGACGGCACAAAAAATTAAAATTAAACCAACATGTGGTTCTGCCAATACTGACGCAATAAAACCAGACTGGCCACCTAAAATAAATGGATTTGCAATTAACCTGTTAAGAGGATAACCACCCTCCTACCATAGTTCTCCATCACAGTCAAAAAAGTGTCAAGTTAAGTGCTACTATACTCCAGCGCCTGTTTGCCTTTGTGCTATAGGCTACAGAAAAAAATACAAAAAATTTTCACAGTGTCCTTTATCTTATGTCATTATCCTTATGCTGCCTTAGGTCATTAAAATAAATGTTTGGTGCTTGTGTCCATTTATTCTATTGTCAGTGATGAATGTACCTGCTTGATTTAATTTTGTATGCGTTTCATACCACTTATTGTATGTTTTCTCGTTTATTAAATAAGCACTCCATCTTCTTTCAAAAATCTGTAAGAATGATCTTTTTTTATTTTTTATTTTTAATGATCTTATCTTAAAATCCATGTTTTTTGCTTAGTTCATGGCAAATACTGACTTAAAAATGACTGCTGTTTTGTTACTCTTTGCCTATAGTTTTGTATGGTCATGCAGAGAGGGAGTTTAAACTGTGCTACATATTGGGAAATGTGAGCTTGGATTTATTCTGCCTCATTATCTGGCACCTTTTCTGTCCTTCCCACGATATAGATTTGAGGGAACTTCTAAATCCCTTCCTCATTTCTCCTAAATCCTACTCAATCTACGTTGGTTCAGCCAACTATTTCCCCCAAACAACATATTTTTTTCACAGACAACAATGTTATTGCCTCTTGCCAAAATACACATGGAGACAAATTACTGATAAAGGCAGAGTTAAGCTAACCCATAAAGCTCTCATGAGAAAGGGCAGGATAGTGCTCTGCTGAAAACCCCTAATGCTACCTCTTTGGTCTATGTTCTTCCTAATAACAGAAGTAAAGCATAAAGGTCTCCCTTCTCCAGGCAACTCTAACTGGCACTTGAGCTGGTAGAAAGGCACACACACTTGGCCTTCTTATCCCCTTCTCCAACCTCCTACTCTCTACCTTTCCCCCTAAACTCAGCATCCCTTTTCTCTGTTGGGTATAAGGAAGGTCTCATTTCCATTCCTGACTTGGCAAACAACCCTTGCATCAAACAACAATATTGCCAGTATTTATTATTATTTATTATTTACAGTTTGCCAACATTTCACGAGCCTGAAAATCAAGTCAATATCCCAGGATCGCCATTAGGATTGTAGGAGGTCTTCCCTCTATAATGGAAGTCAAAATGAGAGAGAGTTTCGAAATCATGTGCTGCAGCAGATCTATACCTGAAGAACATTAGTAATTTAAAGACACTCAGTAGATGTATAGGTGAATGTACATATTATGTAGACTGTACAGAAGGTCAAAAAGAGACAGTGGAATTCTACCAAATCATGCTTCTAATTCAGTGCCCAGGAAATTCTTCCTGATGTTCACGTCAGGTTTCTCGTTTCTCAAAAGTGTGCCATTATGTGGAGACTGTATACAGAATTACATGTTTACAAAAACAGCTGCAGTGACAGGAGTTTATATTAGCAAGAAAGAACTATCCTTCCCATTCCTTCCCAAAAGATTATTCCCTCTATTGATTTGATATTTGTGAGCTCTTTTCTGAAACTCGCCAAATCTTTGATGGTCATGTGAAAAGGTTAGAAATAAGGTGAAATCTCATTCAAAAAATGTGCAAGATAATTCCTGCAGGAAATAGTGTGTTCAACAGAATTATTAAATTGCAAGAAAGTTCTTTGAAAGGTGCACTATCCTGGAAGACCTGATGTTGAACAGCAGTTTGCATATGTCTTGGCACCATTGTGGTGAAAACAAGATCAATTTCAAGCTGCAAAAGCACAGCTATTGCAATAGCCAGCTGGGAAATGATGTTATTTCTATGTGATTCTTCTGAGATAGCACAGTATGCAGTTCCCATTAATATAGATATGGGCTCACCAGCCAGATAAACAGATGAATGATTCAAAACTTCACTCCAAACATGAACAGACTCTGAGCTTTATTATAGTTCAAATGTAATTAGGCCAACTTTGTTTCTCCCTTACTTTCAACTTCACATCTCTCCACACTTGTTGGTCCTCTTTCTGGTTCTATTGAAAGTGCCAAAATAATCTGGGAGAAGTTCTTAATTAAGTAGAAGCAGAAAGACCTTGAAATCTCAGGAGAAAACTTATCAGATTCTCCAAACTGTTTTTTCAGGCTTATTTTTAAAAATATTTGGATGAAGTTCAGTGCTTACACCCCAAGTCTTGTGTGCATATACAAACTGAATAGAAATTCTGACCTCTGCAGTTCACCCACCTGCTGAGTGGGTCACCTACTAATCTTACTGGAGACTTATTTTAATAAGGATCAAAACCATCTTTATAGCTTTTTTTCTCTACTCATTTCCATTGAAAAGTCCTGACAAGGCTATAACTCTTAAAAATTATTGCTTAAGATAGCATTTCAGGTATTTAATAATGCTTTGAAAACTTTCATTCCTGTTGGCTCCACTTCAGGTTTCCTCTATTATGCACAAAAATATCTTAAAATCATTTACCAGCTGTGCTACACGGTGCTGAGTTGCACCAAATAGTTATGGAACAGTCTTAAGAATACATTTTTTTACTATCCTGAATTTATCTGGCAAAGTGACAACGTTGCTGATATTTCAGATTAGTGAGAGCATCTTGTTTAGACAGGTGCTTGTACTTTGTCTAAGCTTTCAAACATTTTGAGATGACTGTAAACCTGACCTCAGATGTTATCAGCAAAAAATATCACGACCAGCAAACAGTAGCATGATATTTGCTCTTAATGAGGTATCATTTTGAGTTCTCATTTGAATAACACTCAATGATAGCAAAATGGAATGCAACTGAATAAGCATTGGCAGTACTGAAAGATGTTGCAATAAACTAAACCACTCTTAAAACTGAAGAAAAGAGTATTGTTTTTACAATGCACAGGAGTGCTGACCTTGAAAAATAAGTTAACATTAGAAAGGCTTTAAGTTATTTGGAGAGATCTGCAGGCTTACATGCCTGAGGAATACCTAGTAAATATAAAAAAAGCTAGCCCAAGCTATTTTTAAGCGGTACACAATTGCAGAAAGTTGTAAGCATTTTATTGCAACTCCAGTCAGCAACTTGGATTAGACATCCATCCCATATAGCACTGTGTATGTCTGGATTACCCTCCAGATGAGGTGTTCAGACACACTTGTACATTTATCAGCTCTGCAGGGACAGCTCAAGAAGAAGGAAAAAAAAAAAAAAGTACTACTTATGTGATCAGGGTCCAAATTCTGCAAAAACTATGTTTTGTTGGACACTTCTGCCAGTGTGTCATAACATGTCAGCCTTCTTGATGAGATATAACTCCTAGAAGTCTTCATAATTTGTCAGGGTCCAAACACTAACTTATTTTTTCTTTATCAGAAGAAATATCAGGTGGTAACAAGTTACTGTACTGTAGGCCAAAGGACAAATCTATTTTCCAGTTACCATGCAAGAGTTTCTCCTTTCTACACATCAACATTTTGACCTAAGACAAAATATTTTATTTCTACTATTAACACCATTCAGAGATCACTAAAACTGTCCTTCGTAGATGCCTTTTTCTGAAGATACTGGCCAACAGAGATGAGCAGGAATCAGAGGTCTGTGTTATCCCTTCTGAGCTGTCTTCTTTAACCAATGGAGCTGGTGCAGTCAGACTACCCTCCATCATATGTGAGATTACTTTGCACCATTATCCTCACAGTTTTTCTGAGACCCTGTCTAAAAGCCTGTCTCAATATTGTCCCACAGGTATTTATAGACATCAACTTCGAGCTCCATGGACCAGCAGCAGTCTTCTGAATTCACTTTGGGGTCAGAAGTTAAATCTTCATACAAAAGATAGGAATGCTTTTTGAAGTAGTACTGCTACCTGCATAGTCTGAGCACTAATGTGTGATTGTCTATAAATACCACCCATGCACATTCAGGTGTAAGTAGATGCATGACTGTTCTCAGATCTGATTCTTCAGATCAGATAATCAAAATGAAAGAAAACAGAACAAAAAAAGACGATATGCAGGAAAAAAGAAATGCAATGTCCATGGAGAACTTCCCTTATGTAATCCATCCTCCTAGTCCTATAATGCATATACAGGGCTTATCATTCATTCATTCTTCTGAGATTGGGTCAATAAGAAATAATATTAGGTGAGAGAAGGACTGTGCAGATGTCTTTATTGCCGCATTTCTTTTTTTTTTCCCTTAGTTTAAGTCAATGACCTAAATACTATTTTAATATAGCTCTTTGTATTTAATTATTAAAAGGTTTAATAACAGCAGACTGCATCCAGTCACACCCAAAGGAGAATCTTCTTCATGTTTATACTTAGATTTGTACCTTTATCAATAAGACAATTCATTTCATAGCAAGTGAATTAGAAAAATAACTTAAGAGAGAAAAATACTTCAGAAGTATTTTTTCCCCAGTAATTTAAAATATTGTGTCTGTAGGTGCAATTATACTGTCACAAACATCTGATATTTCTATCTCTTATCAGTGACAGAGAGTAGTTATAAGAATAGGATAGCAAGCAAATGACTTCAGCTTCAGTCCTGTAACTCATATTATATAAAGGCATGAGTGTGAGTGCGAAATGTTTTTGTAACATGTTCATCATCTGGCCTTTGGGGTTTGTTCCGCTGACAAGGGTTGATACTTCTGTAATATTATGTTTTACTATGGATTTTCAAGTGTTATTATTGTCAGAGAAAATAATTGTTTTTAATGGAAATTTAGAAAAAGAAATATTTCAGAAGTATTTTATTATTGAATGTAAAAGAAAACAGAAGATTAATATCACAAATTCTTAAATTTCTGTCACTTGCTTTTCTTTTTTCCCTTTCTCAGTTCTGTTTCATATTCACATGCAGTAGGGTAGGAAAAGCTAAAATAACATTCAGACAATAGCTTTGATGCACTTATTTATTTATTGTCCTTCAGTGGCACAGAACATAGTGAATTTTTCCTTTTATACTGTATCTGTGGATGTCCTTGAACACAGAAGTTCAACCTAATGAGCATATAGCTAGTGGCTTGCACGGAGCTGTTTATCTGATTATGACACTCAATAGATTTCTCTGTGGGGGTTCCGTATGACTCTAAATAAATAGTTATTACTGTGTTACAGCAGTTCTGTATAGGAATTGTGAAATTCACAGCAAACAAACCCAATGTTAGCATCTGCTGACACAGATAGGCTGAGAATATGCAGATGTCCTCTCTGTTTGGCTTCTGCTTTGGTTCAGGGGTATTTTTCAGGCTCTGAGCAAGTAGAGAAGAAAACGATAGCATCTTAGTTGTCCATATTTTACAGTGCACAGTATGTCTACATATTGTATGTATGATATGTCTGCAGAGAGGGATGTAAAGTGAAGTGGGTTTCTCCTCATAGTCTGGAAGGTTTGTGGATTGCCATTGAGACAAGCACTCCAGCCATATGGCTCCTGGGTCAAACCTGACACATCTGATCAGTTTAAATACTGGCAAAATGAGATAGCATCTGTTTGCACCCATCCAGCCCCATATATCCCAAATCCTGCAAGGCCTGCTAATTATTTCATTGAAAACCACTTATCAAATTAACCTCAAGTAAAAAAAGGGATTTCTGTCTGGTGAAGATGCCAGGCCCTGGTTAAAGACTTTGAGAGGAACCTCATACTGATTCATGGCAAAAAATTTTCTTTCATATCCAGAGTGCTGCCAAATACTATTAAACTCTGTGTTAGCAACAGAAATTCATGCCTTGATTTAGTTTCCTGTTCACGGGAATTTCATGCCTTTTGAGGGTTCCCAGGGGTTTAAAATGTTCGCATACAGGTAGCAAATACTACAGCCCAAGGAGACTTTTTTGCAGTCAAGCATATAAACCTTTACTGGGTATTTTACTATGTGCAGACACTTGCAAAGAAATTCATATACAATACATGAGTACATAGCAATGATCTTATTTATTGGTTAACACACAAAGAAAACAACTGGACTATAGTCATGGGCTTATCATCACTATTCTTGCATCTGTATGACTGACTCCTGATGGTCAGACATCAGGCACTCATTTGTCAGGTGGGGAAGTGGCAATCTCCATGGCACTTGGTCTGATGTTCCACCTTGCTGAATTGCTGTCTTCCAGCCCTCTGCTGTTGTTGTTTTGTCTCTCAGGTTTTTATATGACTTTGTGTAGGTATTTTTCTCTGGAGACCTTCAGCTAGTGACTACTACTATTTAAGCCAACAATTTTGCCTCTCTTTTTACTTTACTTATCTTCTGTCTTTGGCATTCTTCTTTACAACCCAAGAGGAGATTTTTTTTTTTCATCCTGTAAAGTCAATCTATATGTCACACATAAAACTGGCCCCTGAGCCACAGACACCCCTGGTCACAATACCCTAGGTCTCTCATACGCCACTATACATTCTATGTTTAGGCAACTGAGTTGAATGAGGATTCTGTTTCTGTATGTTCTCCCCTTTCCTTTTCTATGCATCACTAGCCTGGAAAGCTCTTTGAAGTTCTTATCAAACTTTGAAGTTTGGATGGAAGGTGGAAACTTTGAGAAGGGATCTGGACCAGACGACATCCAGAGATCCCTTCCAACCTGAATTGTTCTCTGATTCTAGCTATGATGCACTTGTGAGCTGCAATCATGCTCTGACTTCCCATGCTGCAGCCAGTGCAGTCTCTGGCACTGGTCTAACCTGCCTCAGTGCCTGTGTGCAGAGACCACGTGCTGCACATGCAGTACGATCAGGTCCCACATCACTTGCACAATGAATCTGCTCTGCCTGAAGATGTGATACAGCACCAGCACAAAATGCTGGACCTGTCTTGTGCAAATGGACCTTCATGTTCATGGTTCTCAGGGCCTCTGGCACTCTAAAGAGATGTTTTAGAACAAACAGCCCCTTAGGCCCTCAGGCAACATCAAAAAAGCCCTTTGATCATTTCAGAACATGAGACTTTGATTTCAGACTAGTAATAACAAACTAGCAAAGCCATCTTTTTGTTGATAGCATATCCAGATAATTCTGTACTTAATGGTGTGTGCAATGGATGTGACAGCACTATGTCTACAATAAGTGTTACCTTGCTCAAACCAAGAACACATTGGCAGAATACTTTGCCATTTCATAATTGTACAAGATAGCCTATTTTCAAAAAATTACATTTTTTGTTGTTGTCTGGTGTTACATAAGATCTCACCTTTTACATTACAGGCCCCATGGATAGGGATTCAGATAAACACCTGTGGCAATCATGAGTAAAGCAGATTTCTGTCTCTGGTGTTTTGCTGATTTAAGTTCTTTAGGGATACAATTTTGTAACATAAAGGTGAACGGGAAACTTGCCTCCCATTTCAACAAGGGATGTGATCAAGCTTCATCGTGCTACTAGAAAGGTAGACATGGAAAGAAAGCATAAATTAACTTAAGGTGACCTCTCGATATCAGTCAGATTTCTCTCTAAATATTGCACTATTCAAAACTATTGAGGATGTTTGTGATTCTGACATGTTAATCAGTCCTTCCCTAGATAACTTCCCACTGACGTTAGCAGAAAAACAACTTAAAACCCCATGGGATTTGAAGAATGTTAGAAGTCAGTAAGGTGTTGTAAAGGGATGCGTGCAGTTCTTGGAAATGGCAATAATTTCCCCAACACAGAGGCTATAAGGTGGATCTTGTGAACAGTGACATTTATTATGACCCTAAATTATGATTCATTTTCTAGGTTTCTCCTTGATTTTGAGACTCCAAGCACTAAACACTGCAATTAAACCCATCTGAATAGGTTTTGACATATTTGTTTGACTCTGTACTATGGTTCATTTTCCAGAGCAGATTAGGATAAAAACTTTTGTTATTATTATGCTTTCAGATTGGCAACTTTTCACCCTAATAGTAACATGTAATTGACTTTCTTGAGGATCACCTCTATAATGACAGAGCATGTGTGATTTCTATATTGGCTGAGTGTGTAGGCAGTTGACATATCAGCATCCAAACAACAGCCTCCGTTGCAATGACAGACATGTTGCCTCCTTTTGGTGCAGTAATGCAGACGGTGATTCAGCACAAATGACACAGCATAAATTGACAGTGTTATCCAATAGAACACAGCTCCTTAGAAGTGTTTGGAAAGTTTTTCTAATTATTTTTACTCTGACATTTTACAGACATTCTTTTCAAATACATTCCTACCAAAGTCATGGCTTTCACATTAAAAAATGAAGGAGGAGAAAAAGAAGAAATATCAAATGGTTAAAGTGTACTATTAAAAAAAAAATAATACACAGTTTCCTAATATCTATCTCTGCCTTCAGTGAAATGCAGAGAAGTGAGATTTAGCTTCTTAGTATCTCTCTCATAAGAACAACATCACACAGGTCATCCAAGAGTAGACAAAAATAAAGCAGAAAAAAAAAAAGAAAAAGAAAAGGAAACCTCCAGAACACCATTTACTATAATTAGCTAAATCTGGCTTTGATCCTATTCTTCATACCATCCCTTGACTTTGGAGAAGAAAGAGATGTGTGTTCATAGTGAAGGTAAGGAAAGCAGCTATGGACTTAGGTGATTGGATAAATACTTGGAACATTCTTTGGTTACTGGCTGACTGTCTGTAAATTTTCCCAGTTCAGGAGAGGTCTGTGAGCTGCAATACTTACAAGACAAAAATCTGATCTCACACTAAGATCATCTTTTCCAATTGTAAAGTTGGTAGACTGTCAGTGAGACAAGAATAGCAGTGTAACATCTATCAAAGCACAGCTGCTGTACAAGGCATAGTAGAAAACTACTCAGAGGACCAAGGACTATGTCTCATAATTCCCTGCTCCGCCTTCTGTGGGACAAAAGTCAAATTCCTGATCAGATACTTATTTCCCTTGGTGAAAAGAAATGTAGTTAGGCACAAGAAATGTAGTATTTTTCAATGGAATAAAAAGAAAATAACGTTACATCACAACAGATAGTGGCTGGGAATAGGAGCACTTGCTAGAAGTGTCTGCTTAAGGCTTCTTAACAACATAAGTGAAGTTTAATTTAGTATGTTCAAAAATGAGGAAGGCCTTGGGCATACCAAAGCACAGTTTTGTGTAGAAAGAATTAGTATCCTCCAAAAGGATTTGGGGACCCAAGGCACAATAGGAGGCTCCCCAGGCAAAATAATTCATGGCTGTGGCCTGTGCCCAACTTGATAGGTACTTCTGCCTCTGCTGAACAGTTGACAACTCTCTCTGAGACACTGGGGACTGGGCTAGATGACCTTTAAATGTCCCTTCTAACCCAAACTATTTTATGATTCTACAGTATTCTTAATGGATAAGGAGGAAGATTGCTGACTCTTGCCTGGAGCTGGGCTCCACACATCGGTGATAACAGTGATTGAATAGAAACTCAGCTCTCAGTGAAAAGACAGGAATCAGAATCTATGTTCATCTTCCACATCAGGACTTCAGCCTAAATTCAATCTCCATGTTGAAGCATTGCACTAGTGTATATCTCAGGTTAGATATCCAATGTTGTCTTTTATCTGCTGAGGAAGGTGGCAAACATTTATCAGAAGCTGCATGGGAAGCCTAGGATGGAAGTCAAAGGCACTAGGCAGCAGCTGAACAGCTTGAGAGACTCAGGGTACACAAAGTAGAATGACTGTGCATCCAAAAGGAGGCATCTGAACTGTTTGCTGACTCTTCTCATAGTCTTCAATCACTAGCTTTAACATGCTTGTGTTAGATAATAATGAAAAAAAGTGTTGCTTTTGTTTTAAAATAGCTTTGTTGTCATAAATTTATGTGGTTATATAGTTGTATAGTCCCATATAGCTACCTTGTTTGTTCTTGTTCCAGGTCTCACTGGTATGTTAAAGATGGAGAGAAACTGGTGCTGAGTTATGGAAGTGGTTTTTCCTTTTGTCTTTATCATTAGAGTCTTATGAGGAAGTTTGTGATAAGGAAACTAGGAGGCAAGCAACACAATTCCAGTATTTCATCCAGGAATGATGTCATGTATGGACAAATGAAACTGATGAGCTCAAAACTAAATGGGTGAACGTGAACAACTTTTGTTTTTCGTATGTTAGTTTTCTGGGTGGCCTCCAAATCTTTGAAGGGTATTTTTCCTGGAGATAAAAGATCTTCCGTTACAAATAGTGCTTTTTAACCCTCCTAAATGCCTGTATATCTGTGATAAAATTGTGGCAAAACCTAACATAACACTTCTTAGGAGGGCAACTGTGTTCTTATTGTCACAGTTTTTCCATTCACCACTTCTTGAAATTTCAGGTAAAGCAACTTCCTAACGTTGGCAATTTGTTGATACCACAGCAGACTTGAAACGTATTTAAGTTACAGTTTATTTAGGGTATTAATTTATTAATGGGGAAGATTTTTAGCTATTAGAAAGTTTATGCCTTTAAGACTGTTGTATAAATTCTATATATGCATATAAATACATAAATCTTTGAGAAAATAATTTCCTTACTATTTTTCTGCTTTTCTTTGCATTCCTTCCCAAACTTGAATCCAAACCATTTCTATCTGGCTGTACCTAAGTTCTAATACTATGAGCCAAGAAAGCAAAAAAAAACCAGCAATGATGAAAAACAAGCTCAGTCAAAGTCTTTTAGGCTGTGAAAGAACAAACATAAGAAATTACTTATAAAGAATGCAGTGCTTGGGGAATTAAATTAGAAAGGCAGTGAAATATATTTTTCGTATGAAAACATTTTGAGAAGAAATAAAATGGTTCATATGAGAAAATTGTAATAAAGTGAAACATAATTAATTATTTAGACAAACCAAAAGAAAATCAAAGTAAAATATATGGGGTCCTGCAGTGTGAGTAATTTATTTATAAATAGACATATGTTCTGAGACTGAGTGTCCACATTAGATTTGTGTAACTGTGTCCTATTTAGAAAGATTCAGAGTCTAAATAAAAGCTGCATACAGCAGTTTCTTCTCCAGTTCTGTGCAAACATGCTGCAGAATACAGATGTCTTGGCTTTATCTGGGAGTTCTGCTTGTGCTCCAGCTTGGAACTACGCTTCCATAGCTCAGATGATATCAGTGTATTTTTGTTGGTTCTGAAGTTTCAGCACTTTGTAATATCTGTATCCAGACTTAATTTCTGAGACAAGGTAATATTATTTGACATAGATTTGAATATATTCTGATGGATTATTAATGTTTGGCAAATACTTTAAGTGCAGTATGTAGGCACTAAATGTAATTTTCTTCAGGGCATATATGATGTAGTGCTTTCTTCAAAACTGATTACCTGAATATTGGAATTTTCATCAAGAATTCAGCTTGACTGTCCCTTGTGATGCTGAGACTATGCATAATATACAAATGGAGCAAACTGGAAGGTGTGGATGGCCATATGTTATTGTGCACTCTGGACCACTGATTCTGGATCTAGCAAGAACAGATGCAAAGAGCAAAGGATGCTAAACGAAAACTAGCATCCCATAGAATTTCCAAGAGAACATAGTGCTGTGAGCACTAAGGAGAGTTTCAGTAGATCTCTCTTTATCTTTTGTTGTGACAGTACCTAAGTCTAACACGCAGTCAGTGCTCTGCAGCCTTCAGACAATGCAGAAGTCTGATAACGTGTGTGAATACAAAGCAGAACATCCCTGGACTGTGATTTCCTCATCTGTCTCCTGCTGTCAGGACAATTACTATCACATTTCTGTGCCATGGTAAAAGACAACACTTCATTGGGTGTTTAGGGCAAAGAGCAAGTCAGGAAAAGAGTGCGAGTCACCACTGTCACAAGAGACTGCCTTCTGAAGGGAACAGAAGGCCAGGTATGCAGATTGCACACACTTAGGGAAGTCTGATGACTCCCTCGTACTCAGGGTAAAGACTCAGGGTGAAGAGAAAGGTTTCTACCATGGTTTGGACCTCAGATTGCTACCCATTACTGATATTCTAATAAAATATTACAAATATTTTATAAACAGCTGGGAGATGCCTCACAATCGCTAGCCCTTGTTCTCATGGGGGACCTCATCTTACTGGATGTCTGCTGGAAATACAATACAGTGGAGAGGAAACAGTCTGGAGTGTGTGGAAGACGACCTCCTGACACAGCTAGTGAGGGAGCCAGCTAGGGAAGGCACCCCACTGGACCTGCTGTTTGTGAACTGTGAAGGACTTGTGGGTGATGTGAT
>NW_010270139.1:8025-8236 GCF_000690775.1 Eurypyga helias | reverse complement strand
GACGCCTGGTGGCACTTTCCGCCCGCCTCTCAGGAACGCGTTGCGAAGGCAGGAGCTCTCCGGTGTACGGTGGGTGTCGTGGTTGAACCCCAGCCGGCAGCCAAGCCCCACACCGCCCCTCGCTCCCTCCCTTCCAGAGGGATGCAGGAGGGAATCAGAAGAGTGAAAGTGAGAAAGCACGTGGGATTTCTGTCTGCAGACCGTTTAGCAG
>NW_010270139.1:3133-7929 GCF_000690775.1 Eurypyga helias | reverse complement strand
CACACGTAATGGCTAGGGGGGGAAACAAATGCCATCACTCTGAATGTCCCTCCCCTCCCTTCTTCTTCACCCAGCTTTATATGCTGAGCATGACATCATACGGTACGGAGTATCCCTTGGGTCCATTGGGGTCAGCCATCCGGGCTGTGTCCCCTCCCAACTTCTTGTGCACCCCCAGCCCCCTCGCTGGTGGGGAGGTGTGAGGAGCAGAAAAGGCCTTGACTCTGTGTAAGCGCTGCTCAGCGGTAATGAAAACATCCCCTGTTACCAACACTGTTCTCAGCACAGATCCAGAACAGGGCCCCACCCCAGCTACTGCGAAGAAAATTAACTCTATTCCAGCCAAAACCAGCACAGTGGGGGACACGCTTGGAAACACCACAGGACTAGAAATGGGATAAAGCAAAGCTGGAAGGAAAATATTCAGGCAGATCTGCTGCCTCCATCCCCCCACTCAGACATGCCCAGGGTTATTTAGCACCCAGGCTGATGGTCAGCCTCTTGCAGAAGCAGTTGCAGCCCAGAGGTCCCTGCCAGGAGGAGTACCTATTGCTCAGGAGGAGTCCCCTGCACATGGACGGCATGGTCCATTAATCAAAACACATTGGCTGGTTCACTCTAGGGGGCTGGGGAAGTGAAAGCATAAATGCTAAGCAGCTGAAAAGCCAGGGTCAGAGAGCAGCAAATTGCCCTATTACTGTAAGGGGCATGAACATGCAGGCCTCATGGCAGGGCACCCTGTCAGCAGAGAAGTCTCTGTGCGGGGGAGCCCACCTGCATGTGTGGGCACTGTAAGAGTGCAGCAGGCTCCAGCCCTTCATGCAAAGCAGGATCAGCCCAGCTCTAAGAAAATATATTAATCCCAGTTCTCCAAGAATGAGAGTGGAACCGTGGCTGTTCTGATTGCTTCTTCCAAGGAGAAGGGGAGCCTGTATCCCTCCTGCCCTGGGGCAGCCATCAGGTGGAGGGTTGAGGAGAGGGGACATGTCATGGTGTGCCCAGGTCACTGGGCTCCTCAAAGCCAGTCTTGATCTCCTTAGGTGAATAAGCTCCTCTCAGCTAAATGTCCTTTGCTTATATTACTCACGTTACATCAAATTACTGTGACAATGAAGTTGGTAAGAAGACAGCAATGTATGTTCTCACACACCCAGAAAACATAGTGAAGATGTTGAGGCTTCAGGCTTTCTTGTAAGGTTACCTCGATTTCCAGTCTTTTTGTTTCTAAGTTTAGGGATGCTTAGGCCGTGAGTGTCTTCTAAATAAAATTACTATCTATAGTGTACTTAAAACAAAAGTATATATAAGCTCTGCCTCACTTAAAAAAGCATATTAAAAGAATTGACAACTGAAGATGTCTTTACCATGCGAAAGCACAGAATTTACTTGTGTGCCTTGTTAAAATAACTATTTACTCGTTAAAATAATCTATTTTGTTTACTGTCTCTTTTTTGGTACCATATCCAGAATTTTCCATGCAGTTTTATTTTAATTGGAACTCATCACTAAAACGTTAAGGATTATCCCTGGACTGACATGGTAGCCACTCTAACAATAGTGGTACACTCACACTGCAAATCAGTAATATAAAATATAAAAAAGGCTCATTAAAAAAAGGTGTCGTGGTTTAATCCCAGACAGCAATCAAGAACCACACAGCTGCTTGCTCACCTCCCCCACCCTCCAGTGGAGGAGGCGAATCATCAAATTGTCAAAATAGTAATTGTAATTTAAATGTACTAAAGCAACTAAAAAAACCACAATGAATTTGCTTTAAATAAATCAGTTTAAATTTGTTTAAATAAACACTGATGATGATGTCAGCAATGAAATCTGACAGCCATCTGTTTTCTTTATTGAGTCATTTTTATCCGTGGGAAGCAAACCCTCAGTTCTCAACTGAAAAAAAAAAAAAAGTGATGGATCCTAGCAATGTACCACCTTGAGAAACACATGACCTAAAACACAAAGTAAAGGCAGACCCTAAGTACAGGGTAAAAGTTTTTGCTGCTGTGGTTGAAGCCCACTGAGAAGTGTCTTAAGCAGGGAGCAAAGAAGGCAGTGAAGAAGTCCTATTACCAAAGTGAACATTAGATACGGCGACTCACATCTAAAGATCAACCTTAATTTTTGATGTGTTGAATTATGCAAAATAAACCAGGTAAGACTAATTAAGTGTATTAAATTAGTAATCCAAAGTTTTCTTAGTGGGTGACTTCATTGCATATCCGTACCTGTCATACACCATTGCATGTTCACACCCCTCGGTAGGAGCCTGTACTCATTCCACACAGAAAGCATCCATCTTGATGATGAAAAGACTGTGCCTTACTCTTTCAGAAACCTATTTATCACATTAAACTTGTTCTCTTTTATTGCAGATTTTCTCTCTTGTAGCTAAAAGCTTCTATCTGTTGGAGGTAGTGGATTCAGGAAAGGAGCCATTAAAGTTCACTGTGCAGGAATACACAACAACCTCTGTGAACTTACTCTGTCACTCAGCCAAGACCTGAGGGTAAAAACTGGGTTTTGTCACTTCAGTTATTATCTTTAGGTACCTCTCAAGCAAAGGTATAGTTACATGCTATATGAGGGTACAGTGAGCCTTTAAATTAAGGCTTCAGTTGACAAACTGTCGAACACTGAAGCATTTTCCAAACATTTTTTTGAGGAAAAAGATGTGCTCTCTTTTGTTTTCTCTGTCCCTCCATGCCTTACAGGCTGTTGGAATAAAAGAGTCACCAACAGTTCCACTGCAGTGTCTTTCTAGCCTGATTCTGGTCGCATTATGCCATTGGTTTTGTTGTCCCAAGGAGACAACAAAACCAATTTGTTTTGGCATGCCTTTCTACCAGGCATGCCAGAAAAGACACCTGCTCATATGGAAAAGACTCCTTGTCTCCTTTGTCCCAGAGGAAGACCATCTTTCTGGGTAAGCCCTGAGAGTAGATGGTGAGCGGCCAAAGATACCTGAAAAGAGCGTGTTCAATGACGAGAGAGAAACTGCATTAAAATGATATTATTTATTTTTTATACTGGTGTTTTTGGAGGGCTTATTGAGTAAGGGAATGACTGCAGTGAAGCATGACTTATGTCAAGTCAAATTATTTCCTGCAGCGGCCAGAGGAGAGCCATTGTAGCAGAGGGAATAGAGAACAAGGAGTGTGACAACCTGAGGGTGCAGCTGGTTTTAGCCTTCCTCATCTCTCTCCTCTGCATACCAGCAGAGCTGTACTGAGTTATTAGTTATAAAGTTAGGTAGAAAGATTATAAGACAAATTGGTTTCATTGCATTTCTGCAGCAAGACTGAAAAAATATTTTGGACCCCAGTACCTTGGAAAAAGTGGCAGTCAGTTTAACTGGAGGGCAAGGTCACCTTTGAAAATAAAGAGAATCCAAGAGAGTAGCTAGAATATAATGATACTTGGTTAAAAAAAAAATAACAGAAGAGTTTGCCTCTTGATGCCTCAGACATGCTGGCCAGAATGACCCTAAGTTTGAACGTTCTCTTCTCAGATGCAAACAGATATGCAGAAGCTTTTCCAAGATGTTTTTGTGGCAACTGATAAAAATAAACTTCTAACTAACCATTCTGGTCTAATTCTTTAATTTTTCCTCAGGTATTTCATATCTATTCTATTTTCATAGTTACTGTGTAACTGAGAACAGTATTTTTGGTAGTTAAGGTGATGTGATGAAAAAATGACCACTGAATTGCGTCTTGAATAATATAATGTATAAAGGGCATCTTGTATTTATACTAATGTATTTGGATATCACAGAGTAGGGCTTTCCTGGTTTCGCTGCAAAAGCAAGTCTTGCACCTCCCCATCTCAGCCTCAACTGACTCCCTGGCAAGAAGGAGCTCTGCAAGGGTGCTCTGTTTCCCACCATCCACGGTCCAGCATCTCAGGGCGGATATCCCTTTCTGTTATGAAGGTGCAGCAGAGCAGGTGGGATTTGGAGAAGAAAAGTCTGGAGGAACAAGGTATTCTGGGTGTGAGTTCTGGGGCCAGGTCCTTTTTCTTCATCTTTCCAATCACAAGTCACAGGTTGCATTTACCTGTTCCTCATACGAGACCAAGGAGGGGTGTCTGACACCATCATGACGCAGCAGGGCCACAGAGCTCTGCTTTCAGTGTAATTCTATTTCCCATTTCTATGTCTGGATTTCATAAATATTATTTTTGTAGTGGGTTTTACTTGCTACAGGTGAAAAGACAACACATTTCTCCTCCCCTGCACAATACACTAACACTATGAAGAGCTAAGATTTCCAAAGCTCCTAATAGCATCTAGAGATCCTTGCAACAAATCAGTTCCTATCCTTGCAGCTCCAGCAACTCACCATGCATGGTGATGTAAAGGGATGCGTGAAGACTATTCTGTTCACATTTTTACATGCAAGCTGGCAGGTGGAGAAAAGCTGTCTGTGGAATAAATATTAAAAAATATGTGCATTCTACTTACCTCAGAGAAACAGAGCTTGATTCTCGAGTATTCTCATACAGACAAAGTTGGTGCTGGTAAACAGGATTCATTTAACTAAAATGTAGACCATTTATATAGAGTACAGACATATGTGCAGAACTGTCTCAGAAGGCGGCAGTCACTTTTTATAACAGCATGTGGTGATACCATGTAACTGTTTACAGTCAGAAAATTAAATTTTTACATGGAAATTAATTTCAGGGGAGTTACAGGTTCCTGCTGTGCACCTGTAAGATGGAACTGAGAGTGATGAGTGGAATACCTTTTCCAACTCTCATAAAAATTTGATCAGGGAGAAGGCTTA
>NW_010270139.1:0-3102 GCF_000690775.1 Eurypyga helias | reverse complement strand
AGTTAACTGACACATTCTCCTAGGTTATTTCATACACTGGGATTCAGGTCACAAGGTGTGAACATCACATACATCAACAAATAGGTGAAGAGAACAGAGGGACTACATTTGCCTGGGAACCTCGGTCTTCATGCCTGAACAGAATTTGAAGTCAAATCGAGTTTGTTGTGGACCAAATAACAGCAAACCAAACATGCCTAACACCCATTCAGAGACTATAAGAGTTTTCATTATTGAGAGCTGGCATGATATCCATTCCCTACTATCTACTGATGACTGACACCACTAGAAATAGCATTATAGGCAGGACGCTAATTGAGAGCGAAGTAAGAAGCAAAGAAGGAAATTTCCCACAGTCCACCTAGAAACCTTAGAAGAAAATGCAATAAAGTGGAACTACTGTTTGTTTGTCCTACAGTAAGATCTTCTGATATTAATAATGATTTCTTTTGTAGGCCCCAGCAATTTAAGATGGAACAGCTGATAAGGGCAATGTTGAAACTCACTTTTCTTGTTCGGAGAGTAAGCATTTTATTAATCACTTCTGTGGTATGCACATACCACTGCATTTTTTATCCTACTCTTGTTTCTGTACCTACTCACTCCAGCACTGATTTTTACTCAGTCCAGCACTGATTTTTAACTTTAAATTATACTTCATACCCTGTAATAGATACCTACATGTATGTAGTTAGCTTTCATCCCTGTAATACCTTAGGATTTCCACCCAAGGGGCTAATGTCGTTCAGAATGTACTGGTGGAAAGCACATTAAAAAGTAGGTCCGTCATCAATCTCATGTTGAACAATTTGCTTCAAACCTGTTAACACCCACATGCATGGCTACTCATGGAGAGATCTGTTGCCTCTTTCCAGGTAATGGGCTTCCCACGGCAATACTATATATGCAACAGCAATAGCTTCATGGATGTGCCTCCCCCAAACACTTCTTAAAATTCTAGGTCATTCTTGAGAAAAGGCTCACTGATTGCGGGAGGTAGGGCCAGATCTTCAGAAGTCTGCCTGCCGACAGCAGGAGAAAGTTCTTACACTTCTTTCACGCTGAGATACATGCTGTCTAATTGTGCCCATATAGCATGGGTTTTGTCCTAAGCCATAGATGAGAGAACAAGAGTGGGCTGTCACTTCAGTAAAATGATTTGAGATGACCGGTCACCCTTCCTGTGTGATACAATAGGAGAGGAAGATGTGTGCACCATGTAGGTCACTAGAATCAGTATCATCCAACGTGGTAGATGGAAGATTTAAAACTTGTAAAATTAAAATTTTTGGTGGCTTAGGGGCAGGGAGATGTTACCCTCATTAAATATTCTTTCTCAGGCTTGTCCAATTGTTGTGGTTTAGGCCCAGCTGACATCTGAGCACTGTATGGCTGCTTGCTCACTCCTCTGCCAGTGGGATGAGGAGGAGATAATAACAAGGAAAGGCTGGTGGGTCGAGACAAGGGCAGGGAGGGATCACTCAGCAATTATGGTCAAGGGCAAAACAGACTCTACTTGGGGAAAAAATCAATGTAATTAGTTACCAATGAAATCAGAGTGGGATAATGAGAAATAAAACCATTTCTTGAAAACATTTCCCCCACCCTTCCTTTATTCCCAGACTCAGCTTTGTTCCCAATTTCTCTACCTCCTCCCCTCCAGTGGTGCAGAGGGATGGGGAATGGGGGTTTTAGTCAGTTTATCACGTTGTCTCTGCTGCTTTTCTCCTCAGGGATAAGACTACTCTCACTCTTCCTGTGTTCCAGTGTGGGATCCCTGCCATAGGAGACAGTCCTCTATGGACTGGACATGACAGTCCTCCTCTGACATGAGTCCTTCCCACAGGCTGCAGTGGTCTCCTCTTACTGCTCCAGCATGGGTGCCTTCCACGGGGTGCAGTCCTTCAGGAGCAGCCTGCTCCAGCGTGGGCTTCCCACAGTCATGAGCTGCTTCTGATGCAGATGCCTGCTCCGGTGTGGGATCCTGCCTGAGCTGCAGGGGGGTGTCTCTGCTCCCCCATGGCCCTCCATGGCTTCAGAGGCACAGCCTGCCCTCTCACCACAGTCTGAGGGGAACCTCTGCCCCGGCCCACTGCACTCCCCTGGTCTTCCTGCACTGTCCTGGGTGTCTGCCTGGTTGTCTCTCTCACACCCCACTCCTCTCTCCTCCCATTCTCTCTGCTGCTTCTGCTGCTGGTTCTCTTTGTGTTTTCCACTCTTCACTATGTTAATCCCAGAGGCACTGACTGTCTCGGCCATGGCCAGAGGTGGGACTGACATGCTTGCTGCCAGGGAAGCTTCTACCCGTTTCTCATAGGAGCCACCCCTGTGGCCTCTTCCCAGCTACCAAAACCCCCAGTCACACAAACCCGACACACCGATCAGTGCTAAAATGCAAGTAAAAGGTGTCTTGACTTCGCACGATGTCTTTAAGAAAATCACCCAGACTCCCTTATTTTTGTTATTTAGTGTGTGTTCACCATGGGAAGTTGTGCCACTTAAAAATAACGTGAATAATTTGATGCTTACTTTTTTTGTTCAATTTTATATGCAATTAATTCTGATGAATTAGAAGTCTTTTTCCTAGGATCATGTATTTCAGTGCCAGAATTTGTTTCTGTTAGGTCTTCTGCTTCTGCACAGTTGAATATATTTCCTAAACGAGCATTTGCCTACTTGGGGCCAGATAGAGACTCCTATAGTCTTTACTGAAGTTAAATCAAGGTCAATATATAGGGCTGGTCACACAGTATTCTCAGAAGTTTATGTTTAGACTTAAGTTTGAAATAAGAAAGATGTCTACATGCTAGCCAAGTGTTGAAATACTGACTTTCTTGAATTCATTCTCACAGCTGTACACACTCATATTCCCAGCCCTGCTGTTTTGCTGATAGACAGGGTCAACAGAAAGGTCACAGACACCAAGATAAAGTTAAAAAGAGAAACTTATTTTACTATAGTCTAAAACAGCAGACAGCATAAGCAAGGTAATGCAGCCAGGTGTCTGGCCTAGTTTGGAAGTATGTGGTCAAAGCCGAATAGATAAATAGATGAATCCTCAACCAAATGTTATGTATTATTAGTGTGTCGTGGTTTAACTCG
>NW_010270138.1:17525-45409 GCF_000690775.1 Eurypyga helias | reverse complement strand
TAGAAGGCCACCAAGTTAGTCAGTTTAAAGCACTGTAGTTGACTAGAGAAACAAGATTGTCTTTCCCAGTTGGAGACGTGCTAATGTGCCATCCTCTTGTATTTTTCTTAGTGGTTCTGCTCTCAAATACGTAGATCAATTCAGCTGCTGTTAAAAGATTCCCGGCGTTCCTTCCCTTGCTGGTAGGAATACATGTAAAATGTTCATGAATTTCCCAAATGATTGCTGACTTTCAAGCTTACAAGTTATATTTCAAAACCAATTTCCTTTCCACCTCTGCAGGTATTTTTGTAGATAACTGCTTTTGTTCCTTATTTCTGAAATGGTTTTAGAATCTGCTTACTATGGATTTAACCACATAGATTTATAAAATACTGCAGATTATGTCTTTTGCCTTTTTTTTTTTAAGGAAGCAACTTTAACTGTTCCTGAGAGTTAACTTAAGTGCTGCAGGGTTATTTACAACTGTGAATTAGAGTAGCAAAACATTTGCATGAAAGTAGCTTCTAAGAAAAGAAGTCAACTTGCTAGACTAATATTACTTTTTTTAAGTAAGTGTGGGGTTTAGTGTGTGTTTGGTGTGGTTTTTTTTTTTTTTGCTAGTGTGACAATGGCAGGCAAGAGGGTTCCTCATGCCGAGTGGTTTCTGTTTGTCATTAGGTTATCAATTTAAGGCAGAGATTCTTGCCCTGTGGCTCTGGGCTGGAGTAGTAGAGGCTGAGAATAAGCAATCGGAAGTGCAAACAAACATCCGAGAAGGTTTTGGCAAAAACAGTAACATTGTATTTTTTCTTGTATCAAATGCAAAAGGATAACAAACTTAAAGGAAGTGAAATGGTCACTGTTTGTCTTTTTAAGGGCCTGGATTATTTTGTAATTAACACTGTGTAGGAACTCTCATAAATACCAAAATAGTGAGTAAACAGTTACTGTCCTTAATTGTTTTCTGTGTTTGAGCAGGTCAGCATGAGATAATGTAAGAGAAGAACTGGTAGCTGGAACACATGAATGTATTTTAATTCTGCATATCATAGAATCACAGAATTGTTTAGGTTGGAAAAGACCTTTAAGATCATCAAGTCCAACCGTTAACATAACACCGCTAATACCACCCCTAAACCATGTCCCTGAGCACCTTGTCCACACGTCTCTTAAATTCCTCCAGGGATGCTAACTCCACCACTGCCCTGGGCAGCCTGTTCCAGTGCTTGGCTACCCTTTTGGCACAGAAAATTTTCCTAATATCCAATCTAAACCTCCCCTGGCACAACTTGAGGCTGTTTCCTTTTCTATCGCTTATCACATGGGAGAAGAGACCAACTCCCCCCCCCCTGCACCCTCCTTTCAGGGGGTTGTAGGGAGTGATAAGGTGTGCCCTGAGATTATTCATTTTGGGATGATCTCTGCTTCATAAAGTGATCCCGTAGGAAATGTGTTTTAAAGGAAATGCTTATATCTGGTTGATCCCAGTTAACTTGGTGGGTGACTGGCAATCTTTTGCACCTCAAATACATGGAAGCAAAACATGTGAGACTGAGCTAGACTGTGGAAGTGTTTATGGTTTTTATTCATGCCATCTCGCAAAAAGGATATAATTAGTAGTAATAAAGGAAAATGTCTTAAAACTGAGACAACCTTCCTGATTGGATGTTGATAAGAATCCTTTGTATCGAGAGCGGCACGGATACCAGTGTTAGTTGCAAGAAAACACATAGAGTTTTTCTAGTTTCTGTGCATTTCTACTCACATTCCAAGTTTATCTTGTGAGGATAAATGTCATCTGTTTGGCCTCAAAGCTGAAACCAGCTTGGTAGGAAGAGATACAGACGTGGATGGCGGCGTAGTGTTGGATGCTTCGTGTTGCAAACATCTCCCCTGCTGGTCCTCTGTTCTTGTCTCTTAACATTTCTCCTCATAGTATTAATGTAAGCATCAAATTCTTGCTTAGGCGGCAGTAGAGTGTGTTAGCTGACCTAATTAACTCTGGACTCCTGAGAGCAGGCCAGAATTAAAGTCCCTATCACTTGATAAGTGGAAGAAACCACCCAAACCTTCATGTGTGTCCTCCTAGGACAATCCTCTCTAATGCTGGTACTCCTGGCACTTTGTTTACACTAACCATCTGACTTGTTCTGGGTTTTCTCTCTGCGCTGCTTAAAACAAAATTCTCTGGGGTGCTAGGTGGAATTTTTATATAATTGCTGTAATCGACAGCTGCAAACCCCTTTCTCATTGCCTACAACCGCAGAGACGGAGAGAGGCTGTACTTCAGTGGTGTTACCTGGGAGAGGTCTGGTGAGGGCTGTGCCTGCTTCGACTTTCCTCTGCTCTTACAACCCACCTCGTTTCCCTCTGTTGTAAGAACCTGTCGGCATTGTGACTGAGGCACCAGCTGCCAATGGGGATGGCTTTTCCACTGACCCTGCCATTAGGATGCTGCTGGCCGGTTTGGAGTTGGCTGATGGCCCTGATCTTCCTTCTGTTTCTGATCTGTGGAGTTACCTCATCACTGTGTGGCCTTCAGAAAGCCCTACCCGCTCACTTTCTGAGCTGTTGCTGGCTTTTTGAGGCGTGATGAACTCGGTGTTGAGAAGAAGAGTTTCTCAAATGGTTGCTGTGAAATTTAGAATTTATTTTTGCTATTTTGTGTGTTGTATTCCTTTTTTTTTTTTTAAACTGAAAGTCAGATTAGGGTGGCTGTCACATTTTTTTGTTATGCTGGATGGAAATGGCTGAAAAACCTGGTGTCTGGATTTCTTTACCCTAATTTGAGTCTTTGCTTAAAGAATATACCATATTCATAACACAAATTTAGGAATGTTGCACTTTACGTGGTTTGCTCATTAGGCAAGTAGCCCCTGTTTAAAACAGTCAGCTGATTATATCCACCCCAGGACCCATTCTGTGTTATTAAAATGTTAAGGTCACTGTTTATCAAGCTGATTTTACCCTTGCTGAAGCCCCAAGCACCGTTCAAAAGGCAGGTGAGCCATTCATGTTCACACAAGTATTTACAACCTGGAAGACTGGGGTTGGAGCAGCTGGACGCAGCACTCCAGGTGGGATCTCACGAGAGCAGAGTACGGGGGCAGAATCCCCTCCCTTGACCTGCTGGCCACACTTCTCTGGATACAGCCCAGGATACTGGTGGCTTTCTGGGCTGCCAGCGCACACTGCCGGCTCATGTTCAGCTTTTCATCCACCAGTACCCCAAGTCCTTCTCCTCAGGGCTGCTCTCTATCCACTCTCCACCGAGCCTGTGCTTGTGCTTGGGATTGCCCCAACCCAGGTGCAGGACCTTGCACTTGGCCTTGTTAAACTCCATGAGGTTGGCAGGGGCCCACCTCTCCAGCCTGTCAAGGTCCCTTTGGATGGCATCCCTTCCCTCTCCAGCCTGTCAACCGCGCCACACAACTTGGTGTCATCAGCAAACTTGCTGAGGGTGCACTCAATCCCACTGTCCCTGTCGCTGACAAAGATGTTACACAGCACTCGTCCCAGTACCGATCCGTGAGGAACGCCGCTTGTCACAGGTCTCCACTCGTGGAATCATTGACCACAACTCTTTGAGTACGACCATCCAGCAGGTTTCTTATCCATTGCGTGGTTCATCTGCCAAATCCATGTCTCTCCAGTGTAGAGACAAGTATGTCATGCAAGACCGTGTCAGACACTTTGCACAAGCCCCAGCAGGTGATGTCAATTGCTCTTCCCCTACTCACCAGTGCTGTGACCCCATCATAGAGGGCTGCCAGATCTGTCAGGCAGGATTTGCCCTTAGTGAAGCCCTGTTGCTGCTTCAACATGAAGTGTTGAACGCTGTGCTGCCATTGTCTCCTGTATCTGTTTCTACCAGGAGCTTCATTTTCATTCTGGGGGTAGTTTAAACAGGAGCTTCATGATGGTTGATGTTCTAGTAGGGAACTTGAACCAAGTCAGCAAGGCCTGGGTTCCCTTCTCCAGCCCTGTGCCTCCTCAGTGAGTGACTCTTCTGCTTCTCCAAGCATTCCCATGTGGAACAGGCAGGCTGTACAACTCCCTGGGGCAGGGCTGACGAATGTGAGCCTTGGTTCTGGTGTCGTAGGGTACTTGCATTAATACTGGGATATTCATTTAGAGTTCAAGTTAAGCTAATCTGAAGAAACACAAACTCTTAAATAGTTTTTAAATAGCAAATAATTTGTCCTTTCCGTGGAACAGATTTCTGCAGGAGTTAATGGCTCTTACAAATGTCTAAGTGCAAAGGGTATTTTTCAACTTCACCTTTTCTAATGTAATTATATAGCAGCAAGTTAATTAAAATTGCCTACAACATTAACATCCTGCTTTGCCACACACGTTCTCTCCCCAGAGAGAAGATGAAAAACAAACTGCATGTGGCTGACCTAATCACGTTGCTTAATGCAGAAGCAGAAAGTGCCAGCTGCTGCTGTTAGGTTATCCCGGGTAGGTTCTTGGGCTGGACTCATCGTGCCATGGAAATCCAGGCATGTGTGCGAGGACTCCTGTTTACTCAAGGACATTGCCTGGACATGGACTCTGATCGCCTGCCAGTGCCCATGAATTCTTCTGGTAGGGGATCACTGCCTGCTGGAAGTGCTGCCGGACAACTTTGTAGGGTGCTCTGTGTCTGATGCTGAAACGAGAGGAGAGGGCAGGCTGAAGTGAGGTAGGAGACATGTTTCTTCGTCTGTGCGAAGCTGACAATCTTATATTTATGTGACAGCCTGGTTTGGATCAGGAATATCAGTGTTGGGGGAAACTTTTTGCTACAGGTATGCTTTTTGTCTTTTTCCTTCTATGTGTAAATTCCTGGGTTTTTGATGAGGCTGGAAAAATCTTTAAAATCTTAATGTTTAGGCATTGGTAAGTGAATTTCCTGAAGAGCCCAGTTTGCATTGGGAAGTTGGTTTCATTTGTTGCAGTGGAGATGTAACAAAGCATGGGATCTGCTGGGCAGAACTCCAGGGTGCTATATTAAGGAGCTGATTTCTGACCCTGGCTCTGACTTCCTCTGTGGTAAAAGTCATACTGTTTAAACTGTTTTTCCCCTGCAATCACTAACTATGTGTTCGTCTTTTACTCGGAGGCCTAGTTTGGAACAGTTGGCTCTGATTCTGAAAAACTTTCGCAGGGTCACAACTGCAGCTGAAATCAGCAGAAGCTCTGATTTGAATGTATGAATAAATTAAAATAAAAATTGGGCCACAACTACCTCAAAGTTAGAGGCTGAAAATTCATTGCACCTCAGTTCCCTATATGTAAAATGGGATGATAATGTCCTTGTCCTTTTATTGTTTGATACAGGACTCCTTCATAAATGTCAGTGACAATCACAAGAGACGACCATAAGGAAACTCATTATTAGCACGCGTGCCAAATAAACAATGCCTGATGTTCCTTGCAAAATGAAAAGGAGCAATTCTGAAGAATTCCTTGCCTGGGAATCAATGTCCGCTTAAAGCACTGAACAAGAAAGTAGTCCTGCTCTTTCTATGTATTGTCATAATTGCAGGTGGTTAACACATGAGCCTTCTTTAGAGTTTAAACCTTCTCAGTACCTTATGCCTCAGTTTTAATGTAGAAATGTTTTTGTTTAATTTCTCTATATCCAAGAATTATAGAATAATTTGGGTCAGGAGGGACCTCTGGGAAATCTCTAGTCCAGCCTCCTGCTCAAAGCAGGGCCAGCTTCAAAGCTAGAAGAGATTGTTCACGACCACTGGTTGAGTTTTGGGTGTCTTCAAGGGTGGAGATGCCACAGTCTCTATGGGCTCGCCCTCCCTTATTGTGAAGAATTTTTCCTTGTGTCAAACAAGGAATTTTTTTTTTTTTTGCTACAGCTTGAGACAGTCACTGCTTGTCCTTCTGCTGTACATCTCTGAAAACAGTCTGTCTCAGTCTTCTCGGTGTGGAGGGGAGATGGCAGTGAGATCCCCAGTAAGAGTTCAGACCATTTGAGGTGCCTGTTTTTTTTTTTTTTTTTTACGCTCTGGTTCTACAATGTTGGCGAAACGTACAGTTATTTTTCCAGCAGTGGCCTGAACAGTAGATGTCATTGCAGAAAAATCTACAGGGTTGGCTACGGACTGTCGGGTCCAGCTTCGGTTGTGTTATGCTTGATGCAGATCCGCAAATAAGTTGGACGTGAGTGGATTTCTTGCCGAGTTGAGGTGTTCGTGTACATACGAGAGAAATTAAATTGCTAAGCTGAAACTCGCTGCAGGTTTTTTTTTCCAGTTAGGTGTGTTTGGAGAATTAGAACTCTCTAAATGATGTAGCAGTTAAATAATCAGCTTTGCAGTGGTCCAGTGAGTGCAGTGTTTTCCTACTTATTAATTAAATATAATCTCTTCCTTTTTTTTCTGTTGCTACCCTGCAAAAGCGTTACAGTACTGTTTCATTGGTGTATAACTGACCTGTGGGATTAATGCACAAAAGAGGAGAATCGAATGCAAGTTTAATCAGGATGGTTTAAAAAACCCCACCCTCTAAGCTTGATTTATCATTCCTCTTGAGAACTAGTAGTGATGGAAACTTGAGGTACAAACAAAACTGCCATGTTGGTGGAAGGGTGCTGGGGAGGCTGGGAGGTGGGTGAGCCCCTCACCCCTGGCGTAGGAAGCCCGGGCTGTGTCATGCCAGGCTTGCAGAGAGCTGACAGCTCGTTGCAGCTCTGCCTCACCCTTCCTTTGTGGCAAGCCTTCACTTCTCTTCCAGTGCATGGCTGTGCTCTCCGGGGTTTACAGGCGTACGTACTGAGAGAAGTTTTAATATCTAACAAGGATGCGTGTGCTGTTAGCACGCTTGCGGCCAAATGGTATTTTGAAGCATCCCAAGAGTCTGCTGTCAGTGTTCTTATTGTATTGTCGGACTGTTTTTCCTTGCACTTGCCGGTTTCTAAACTTTCAGTTGAATAGTCAAACATGTGAGCTAAAGAGCAGGAGCTTTGCTGCCACTTTACAGTTGGCTGTAGGGCACTACCGGTGAATTGCACAGCAAGGCTTGCTTTTCTGTTCTTCCCAAAATCTGTTTGGAAAAGCAGAGCTAATTTATCGATATAGATACTCTGTAAGCAACATGGAGGCTTCTGCCTTACCTTGCTGGGTGTTCTGGGGAACCCACGCTTGCACCAACAAGCCATGGGGCTGGAGTGTGCAACCACTGTGGTGATGGTTGCTTGGGAGCAAGTGATCTTCGTCCTTGCAGAAGATATGCCCAAAGCTTCCGTTGCTGACATAGGTTTTTTTTTTTTCCTTGTCCCCTGCCATTCCTCTCCGTATAACAGAAAGGGGAATTGGTGCATGGTAGATAAGCACTGCAGTGGTTAGTAAGGAAAAAGCAAGCCCATGGGCAGATAGACATGAACAAGTTCAGTGAAAATGGTTGCTTTTTTCAAACTGTGCAGTCAAATCCAGTCATTGGTTTGCATTGTTAGAATTCTGGTTTCTTTCCTTTTCTTTATGCTTTGTTAGCTTTTAATCTGAAGACAGTCTCTTTCACCGTGCTTCTGCATCTTGCTGTGAGCTCAGTAGGAAAGAGCCTCTTCTCGCCCAGGGCCTGAAGGTACCATCATGACAACAGCAGTGACAACTAGGAAGGCTGGATCTCCCTGCAGGAACCCTCCCCGGCATCTGCGTGTGCTCCAGGCTCCTCCTCATCCTTCCTGCTGGAAGCAAATCCATGCATACTCAGCTACCGCTTGAAGCCAGCCCTTAGACAAGTCCGTGGGGAAGCCTTTGGCTACCATGTTTACTCTTTAAACAGCTGTTGGGTCTTTAGAGACCTGGCTGCCCAAAGTATCCCACGCAGTGCTGTCTTTCCAGATGGGTGTGATTTTGGACCACTGCTAGTGGTGATTTGTTTGAGAGGGGCTTTTGGGGAGAGCTGCCCTGTGAGGGGTATGAAAAAAGGCTGGGGAGGCCTTCTGCGTTGGTGGTTTTTCTTGAAAAAAATGTTGGCCCAGGGCTTGTCAGGTGTGAACATGGGTATTTTGGCTGAAGCTCGCGAAAGACGTCATTCTGGGACTGCTGTTCCTTAGCATCTGTGTTCAAGGCTCGGGTGCTGCATGTAAACAGGATATAGGGGGAATTTGGCCTGGCTAATGCTATCTTATTCCTCCCCCAGGACAGGAGACCAGCCTGGAAGGCACTGACAGCTGCTGCAACTTAAGGGGCGTACGAGAAAAGGACAAAGCAAACTAGCAAAGGATAAATAAACTAACAATAATCCTTTGTGAATGTTTTATTCTTGTTGTATTTTAGTAGCACTTGGGTAGAAATCTGGCTAGTGGTATCTTTGAAGCTGGAGAGGGATAGTTTTCTGAAAGGAATGCGAACTGATTCGTAATTTTTCATAGACTTCAGTCATTTGCTTACAGGGGCAGTTTCAGTCCAACTCTCAGTATTTATAAACTGAAAGAAGTGTGATAAATGGGCAGCCAAGTTCAGTGCTGTTCAGCCATTGGAAAGAAACCCCAGTTTTTAGGGGGGTGCTAAATGTGCTAGGCCAGAGTTCAGATGTACAATGAGTTCCTGCGTAATTTCTTCCTGGATTGTGATTTGTGCAGTATCCCTTAAAGTAATCCAGAAAAACTTAAAATAAATTTTTTTTTTTACGTCTTTATGCCTGTGACCACCAGTCTGTTCCAACACTGAAGTGGTTTTTTGTCATTCTTTAACCGAAGGACGCATGAATTTCTACAGAAATACGGACTTTGGGGGTTGTTGACTCATCGTTGCTGTTCCTTTGACAATCTGAGACTGGCGTGAGCATTCTGAATAGCAACAGCAGCATTTTGGCAATGAAAAGATGCACGTGCCCATAGGTACATGTACATGCACGTAGGCAGCAGAGTGAATCCAAAGGTATTAACGATGGGAAGGATCTGGTGCAGCCAGGCCTCACTATCAACGTTGAAGTTGCTCAGCGCTTTGTGTCAAATTCACTGATGAAATCTGTTTTCTAGATGTCAGAAACCCCAACGCAAGGAATTGTGGAGGCTTCTGAAATACACAGGTGGTTTTGAAACAGGTTTTACTGTTATTTCATTAGAAACAATCCTGGTAAAGGCTTTAAGGAAGATCTTAGTCGTATTTTGTGAACTGTAGTTATCTGTGAGCAGAGCCAGTGCCTGAACCTCAACCTCTTGTTCGCAAAGTCTACCGTCTTAAAAGCTTCCTGTAGTGCTCTGAAGAGCTTTGCTGCTAATTCCATACTAATGAAATGTTACTGGGGTTCTGTGGGGGTGGTGGGTGTTTTCTTTTTTACAGTGTTACCTGCCTTACCACATTGCTTTAGCAACAACAAATATTTTAGTTTCTCTTGTTGTGGAGGCACTAATCTTAAAATCACTGAAGAAATGCTGTAGTTACAATTCCATGGCCTTGTTCATAAATAATATTGTGAATGTTTTTCTGTCTTCGTAGGAAAGTACTAGTGCTTACCTAGAAGAAGACTAGGAAGTTAACTGTTGTTTTATAATGGGTTTGTGCACAGTTATAGGACCTGCCTTTTTGTGAATTGGAGTTTGCAAACTAAATTTAAATCTCTTCTTTTAGTGTATAAAACTGTTACTTGTTTAATAATAAGCCTTGGTTCAAATGTTGAAAATTCCCTGGCCCACGCAGTGTGGGTATTTGTGCTGGGAGAGTATGATTAATGCCTGTAAGGTCTGTGCTTTTGGTTTCATTTACTTATTTGCTTGTCTCTAGGCCCTTATACCATTACAGGAAATGTTTTAAATACCAACCAAGTTTTTCATACCCTTCACACCGGCCAATCTGTTACTTGCATGGGTGCTAAAAGTTTGCCAAGCCTTTGCCAGGGTGGAAACCAAATATAGTCTTTTGGGTTTGTGCAGTTCTATTGCAGATGCCTGAACACAGAAAGGAAAATAATTTAGTAGGTATTGTCCAAGAGGTGGCTCGTTTAGCAGGGACCTCTCTTCACGCTCCATCTCTTTAGACTTTGGCTCTTTTAACATACTCCGGTCTCCCAAAAAGCAAGCCACAGCTCAGTCTCTCATCCCTGGCAGTTGGCGTGTTGTATTCCTCCCTTGCTGTAGAGGTTATTCCGTAAGGAATCTGGCCCTGCAGCTGACTGTCCTGTGTCTTGGGATCCCCACCAGCCACCGACACTGCTTGTTGGGCTCTTCTGTACCGAGGTCTGGCCGTTGGCGCTTAGTGCGGTTCTATATCTTGTGCAGGAGGGTGAGCCTTTTGCCTTGTGAATGGGAGACACCTGCTAAATGTGCTTCTGAGCTTTACCTGATTGAATTATCATAGAATCACTGGGTTGGAAAAGACCTTAGAGATCATCCAGTCCAACCGTATCTGTCCGCCACTAAACCATATCTCTCAGCACCTCATCCACCTGTCTCTTAAACACATCCAGGGATGGTGACTCCACCACCTCCCTGGGCAGCCTGTTCCAGTGTGTGATAACCCTTTCGGTGAAGAACTTCTTCCTTACGTCCAATCTAAACCTCCCCTGGCGCAGCTTGAGTCCATTCCCCCGCGTCCGATCATCTGTCATTAGGGAGAAGAGACCAGAAGAGAATTATAGCTCCTGGTAGTGTCCTCAGTGCTGGAGGCGCCTGGCTTGCTTGCCCTCAGTCACTCTCAGACTTCTCTTGCGGGCTGTTTTCAAAGTTTTTCAGTTAAACTGTCAACTTTTGGGACTACTGAGGCAAGCGATAGGAGGAGACAAGGCAATTGGAGAAGTTTGGGTCTAGTCAAAGTGAAAACTCAAGTGGAGAGGAACACGTGGATGAAAGCAAAATGTAGTCAAGTGCCAATTCTAGGTGTCAGTACATCACTGAAAGGGCTGCATTCCCTTCCACACTGACCTTTCCCCTTTTGTAAAGACTGACAAAATCCCCTGTTTCATCTGTCACATTTAAAATTAAGTTGTCGAATGATTTAGATCAAAGACTATTTAATTTACCCTCGTCAGATGAATGGACTCCCAAGGCCATGCGTATCAGCCTGCTGTATTCATTGCTGTCTGAAGTTACTGTTTTCTGATTTTTCTGTTACACATACCTGTGATTTAGGCCCGTTAGTTAAGGGGAGAGTACAGCATCTCTAGCCCGAGCGTGCAGGGCTCTGTACAATGTCTAACTGAAAAGCAAGGGTGAAACTTGCGCTTACTGAAACTGAAAAACATTAGCTGTTACTAGGGACAGTTTTCAGACAATTAAAACCAAGCTCATAGATTTTTATTACTATGCAATCTCATAATATTCAGCTAAA
The DNA here is from genome assembly GCF_000690775.1 of Eurypyga helias. Classification (NCBI taxonomy): domain Eukaryota; kingdom Metazoa; phylum Chordata; class Aves; order Eurypygiformes; family Eurypygidae; genus Eurypyga; species Eurypyga helias. The sequence goes on along the minus strand of NW_010270138.1, from coordinate 34,154 downwards.
TTAAGAGAGCGAGCAAGTCTAAACTGTGCTTCCCTTGTATGCCAATAATAACAAATGAGAGGCGACTGCAGAGGATGAGTTTGGTTAGCATTTTTGTACATTTAAGATAGCCTGAATACCCTCTGCTCTCCTTGATTTTATTTTTATCTGTAGTACCACTTAATGAGCTATTAGAAATTAAATTCCTAGATAGTCTCGCTGGCTGCTCTCTATTGCAGGATATTACTGCAATACTGATTGCTGCAGTAATAACTAAACCAGATATTTTTGTTTTTAAATGTAACATTAAAAATCAGCAACTTGGTTTTTCTTCAAAAATGTACATTCTTGTGTCTCTTGACTAGTATTACTGCAGGGCAGTGATACGGCATTGATTCATACGGCAGTAATTTACTCTGAGGTTATCTTCATTAGTGGCATCCTAAATAGCTTCCTTTAGCCTGAAACATATTTATTGATTTGTCAGGTATCTAACTAATCTGATGATACTGACGCTGTTTATAAATGAAGTGTAGACAGCAGCTTCAGCTATTATTTGAAATTTAACCCAATTTACCTGGGTCTGACCATATTTGCAACCAAAACCCATTCATGAAGGTGATCCTTTGGCTCTACTTGTCCTATTTTGCCTTCCCTTTCCTCTTTTGCTGATATGTGAGTACTTCGAATTTCTTGATAATGGAGATAGGCTGCTGAAATATTTAAAATCTAAATAAGAGAGCTTAAATACAAGCGGCTTTTAAAAAGCAGGTAGTGGGTATCTGATATTTGGGTCATTGTTGCAGTTCTTCATTGGAATAATAGGATTTTTGTATTATGCTGGAGCTGAATTGCTTATCAAGAGTGTGTTCTTCAGTGAAGGATTGTGCTTTACTCTGAGGCGAGGGCATTGAGCTGGCATTTCTAGAATTAGGGGATTATAGAGTATAAAATAAGTCTTCAAACTCTTGTTTTAAGATGATTAGTTCACAGATGTTAAGACCTGTAAGCCTTATTTAGGAGAACTGATTTTCAGATGTGGCAATGTATTTTGTAGTGCCTGTGTGCCCGATGCTCCGGTGGGTTTTTGTCTTTGCTGGATGTTGCAAGCTGAGGCTTCAAAAGCAAAACTACCTGATTTTCCTGCCAGGCTAGAGGAGATGTTTCGGCTCTTGGTTTAATTCCAGAGTATCTTGATGTGACTTGTACCCACATGTTGTGTCTGTAGAGCATCTGTTCAAGAGCATGGTTTTTCGTGTAGTCGGGAAGGATAAATAAAACCACATGGGTGTAGGAGTACCTAGGGACTGGCTTTGGTTGGTGACCATGATCAAGTTTCTGTTAATAAACTAGTGAAAGTTAATTTTGTTCAAGAGTCCAAAAATACAAAGCTTGCTTGGAAGATGGAGCAGGAAACAGAAGCAGCTTGGATACTAAGTCTTTAATTACCTGAAACTAGTACAAATGCATCTAGAAACACCTGCTAAATAAAACTCAAGTATTGGTGAAACTCATTATGCCTTGAAATTATTTGGAGTTCAGTAAGTGTGGTTAAACTGTCTTATGAAACTATTTTTGAAACAAGGCAGGGCAATCTGTTAAGTGTTGGTAGTTTTATTAAAATGGTACTGTCATTCTAAAAATGAGGATGAAAATTCATTTTCTGAGAATAGGTAAAGCTGGGAAGATCTACAGTTTCTTATTGTCTGACTGCTTTTATTCTTTTTTTTTTCCCCCACAGTGATCACATGGAAAATATTTATGGCTACTTAATGAAATATACCAATCTTGTCACTGGTTGGCAATATCGGTAAGTCTTCTATGGTGCTTTTCCTAATATTGCTCTTTGAAATGTATTCATTTAGCTACTACAGACTTTCTTAATAATACTTGGATTTTCTTTTTTCTTTTAGTCCAGCTTTATGGAAGAGGCTAATGCTTTTCTCACTATAGATTAAGCTAAGGTGTAGATGAATAATATTTGTATTAAGGCATGAATAAGAAAAAAATGCATAGGAAATATGAAGAATTTGGTGGCTTATAATTATGCTCATGTGTTAAAAAAAAAAGCATGCACAGCATTATTTTTTTTCCTTTTCCATTAAAAATTCTGTCTTTTTTTTCTGTAGAGCCTTCAGCTTTATGCCAAATCATGCCATTTAAAAAAAAAAATAGACACGACTGAAAATTCAAACTCAAGCAAGCTTTTCCTTTTAGTTCCCTGGGATGTCAGTCTCCCCTGGAATAACTTGCTTTTCTTTGACAGGTGAAACTCCCTCTGGTTAGGCTTCCTGCTTGATGCTCTTCCTAGAGCAGCACAGTGCAACCGAAGTAATATTGGAGAGAGGATTCCTTAGCACACCACACTGGCCAAATTGCTGTGCTACCACTGGCATGCTGTGACTTGTGTCAGCACAGTTATCATTAAACTCACTTGAATAGCTGAAGCATAATATTCACTTTTTGTTTTTTTTTAAATTTGGAATTGCTTCATTTTCACAGTTTTAGATCTCAAATGTTTTGTATTTGGGGCTGTTCTACCCTTAATTTATGTAGTTGAAGAATGTGTTAAGCCTTAGAGATTTGGGATGTTCCTTTAATTCCCAAAATCTTGCAATAGCACTCCTCTGTTTGCACAGCTGTTCTGTTGTGCAATGCCTGGTCTCTGAGAAAAAAATTAGCAAGAACTTAATTCTTGTTCAGTCTTGTTGAGGACATAATCGGTATGTTTGGGTTGTACTGACTCAAGTCTTCAACTCCCAACCCCATTTGTGCCAACTTATAATGAAAGTTTTAACTTCTTCCAGTAGCACACCACCACCTTCCTCCCAGCCCCTCCCTCCCCCCCCCAAAAAAGAAAAAGGAAAAAGATGGTTTTATTTAGTGTATTTGCTTTATCGTTGCAGATTTTTTGTTTTAAACAATGATGCTGGCCTGTTGGAGTACTTTGTGAATGAGCAGTCGAGACATCTAAAGCCCAGGGGTACCCTGCAGCTGGCTGGCGCTGTAATTTCACCCAGTGATGAAGACTCTCACACTTTTACCGTCAATGCTGCCAGCGGAGAGCAGTACAAACTAAGAGGTAGGACCTAGATTCTTGGGCAGGGGATTCTTCCACTAGAGGACACTCCTGGCCCTCACCTGTGGCTGCTCTCCTGAGCTTGGCTGTGTGGCCACAGCAAGAGAACTTGTTTGGCAGACTGCTGCAGTGAGAGCTATGTGTAAAACTTTCATCTCACTCTTTGGTCCTTTTTTATGGGTGGTTCCATACTTTTTGGGTTTGATGACTTTCAGAAGACTATGGGCTTCAGATGTGTAGCTTGAGGCTGAACCTCCATACGTAGTGTCCTTAAAGTGTACCGATTCAGGGTTTTCTAAATCACTGTTGGTAACAGTACTGTGGTGATGCTTGCACAGAACTACGTGATTCCTAATGCTCAATATGTTAGCCTTCTTGTGAGGGTTATAGAAGCCCTTTCTCTGATTTTGCAGGCTACAGAAATCTGGGCTAATATCTTAACAGTGTTTCTTCCCTTGAAGACTTGCTGCCATTATCTAATTCAGAGTCTCTTACTCTAATTCCAGGAAAACGTGTAATTTTGTTAGATTAAAATGTGTGTGAGGGGAGTTAATGTTTTATGAAGTTACTTTTGTGTTACAAAATTAAAAGAAAAAACCAAGTACATGCCATTAATGTTGAACTTTATTTAACGTTATAGCTAATTACTGCTCAGCTGAGCAAGTTTTAGATAAAAGATACTTTGTATTGTTTAAGTCTTCTCTCTGTTTTAAAGAATTAAGCAGCCTTTGGCCAATACTTAAGTGTCTTTATATACATAATCATTTTGGTTTGCTTTTCTTAGCTACTGATGCTAAAGAACGGCAACACTGGGTTAGCAGGCTACAGATATGCACACAGCATCACACGGAAGCTATTGGAAAGGTATCGTATCACTTAGGTTTTCGTGGGCAAAAATAATTTAGACTGGTGGTAGAAATAGTTCCAAATACAAGTATCCTGTTATCTGAGACAAATAATACAAAAGGGCCTGTGGTTGGGCTTGACACTTACGTAAGGAAACGCTTTTCTGAGTAATAGTTGACTTTGTTACAGAAATATGCTTTAGGAATGGCACATAGGGAAGGCAGTTTGTCTCTGACAAGCTGAGGGGTCCTCCCTGAGCAGGTACTGGTTAGCTGGTGTTTGAACAGGAAGCAGAACTGAAACCCCAGTATTTTCTAGTGTTTTTGCATTTGTTTTAGTGGGTAAGGAAACAGGTCTTCAGTGTTACTGAAGCCCTTCCATTCTGGGAGCTTTCCTTTTATTTTAACCTGGTTTTAAACCAAATCAGCCCACAGAATCATTTAGGATGAATTCCTGTGTTTGAGAAGCAACTCCTCAGCACTTTATCTGAGGGTTGTTGCTTCCATTTGCTAACCATGGGGTGGTTGTGAATATAGTGTATTTTAAAGAACCTCCTGATTACCAGAACACCTATTCTGATACCCGAATAAAACCTTCCTTTTAAAATAAGATCAACATCTTGCAGATGGCTTTCTGTAAGAGATAAGCTCAGTGAATATAAAATCCCATTCTCTTAAATGAGAGCTCTATCCCTGCAGGAGCTGTTAGGAGTCAGTTTCTAGAATTGTTGCAGATCAAGGACTGATTTGCGAGTCAGAAACGATATGCATCGATCAATCTCATTTCACAGATTGTTCATAATGACTATAAAATAGGGTAACTGTCAGCAGATAGTGCAAAATATTTGCTTAGCAGTTGCTACTAATGTATTATTAGGGCTTTTTCATCTGTCCTTGCCCTATAAAAAACCAAGAATTAAACTGTTCTGTATCCTTCGAATTCGAATATTTGCTGGTTATTAGGAATTAAATATTTTTCAATGTGCTTATTTATTCACTAGAACAACCCTCCTCTGAAATCTCGCAGCTTCTCCCTTGCATCCCAAGGAAGTGCCAACTCTCCTGGTGTGCAAAGAAGACCCAGTCAAAATGCAGTTTCCTTTTTCAATGTTGGACATCACAGATTGTCAACTGGAAAAAGAGTTCCTATTATGCAGCCAGATCACCTTGTAGATGTTAGAGAGGTTGGTATGCCTTAAATTATCTTATCTTTTGAACGAGCCGTCCTTTTATTTGTAGCGTTCTGGAGAAACCTGCTATTTCTAGTTAGATATATTGTCAATAGCATGTTCTAAGCTATTACTGCGTAGCTGTTTGAGGATGAGTAACTTGGCTTGGCTAATTGTGGAAGTATGTGGTGTGTGTTCTCTGACTTTTATATGTCACAGTAATGCCCTGATGCTCAAGGCAGAATTTTTTATGTTCTCATCCTTATAATGTCCCATACTATGATACTGTTATATCATACTCTGTTTTCTTCCCGTGTCCAGCAGTAGCAGAATTGACTAAGCTGTACTTGCGTCTGCTGTGACTAAGGAGAGATTGGTCAGGACTGATGTTTGAGAGTAATAATACCACTTTCTGGTATGCTAATTCATGTGGACAAATTATCAAGAGATGGGTGTGATTGAAAAGAGAGCAGAATAAAATGAGCATTTCAGAAGTATGCTTCTTTCACTGCACATTCAGGTGTAGTGTATTTTTGGAAAAAAACAGAAACAATTACCTTTTTGTCTTGACTGAGTACTGGTTGATTTAACTTGTGAATATTTACAGGATAGATCATGCAAATCTGAAGCTAACACTAAAAAAGAATTTTCATTGCTGGATTACAAACCTGTGTTACTTAGTAGTATTGATATAAATGAATATTTTTATGTTAGCAGTGTAATTAGTCTGGTGTGCTACATTTGCTGGCAGAAAGAAGTTTCTAATGGAGGGCTTTTTAATTTAGCAAATAAATATCTAGGAAGTGTGAATAGTTAGATATTGAACGTGGACAAACTGGGACAGAGTGCTCCGTATTGTGAGCATCAGTAACCTAAAAATACGTGGCTGAGCATTTGGTAAGTTCATCGGTGGGAAGCTGTAAATGGGGATTTTTTTTCCCTACTGTGGTATGCTGTCATCCTCACTGTTCTTTAGTTTAAGTCAAGAGCTGTGGCACGGTTATTCAGTAAGCTAGAGGAGGGGACTGCCTCTTCAGACCTTAGAATCTGTGAATCTCTCTGCACAGCAAACTCTTCTTGCAGATGCCTTGCAAAAGGCAAAACTGCTGCCATCCTGTTTCTATCCTCTAACAACAGTACAGGTTAATTAAAAACTAAGCAGTGCCAGTGCCATAGTAGTTGAATGCATCACAGATTCTTTGAAGAAATTCTCCTTCTGCTCTGCTAGATGAGCCTGTTCTTTCATTCAACCCAGCTGCCAGAGCACGTAATGATTGCAGAGTAGCGCTGTCCACGTACATTAATGCCTCTTGCTGTACCTCCCCAGAAAAGGTCTAGCATGTATAGAAGTTTGCCTTCATCCCTGTGATTCAAAAGCAGACAACATTTTGCTCCTGTGAGTACAAGGAGGAAAGTGGGTAGGTTTTTGGAAGCCCACAGCGTGCTGCGTGACGGCAGCTGTACCTCGTCCGGGCAAACGTGCTATTGTAGGTTCTGTGGTGTAGGGGTGCTCTGCATTGGAAGGAAGGAGGAAAGGAGCTTGGAGGAGAAGGGGGACAACACCACCAGGAAAGCAGTAATTTGATTGCATAATGAAGGGGAAAATCCTGCTTTTTCTCCCCCCTCCGCAAAGTAAGCGGTGGGATAGTGATTGTAAGCGTGGTGGCAGTGCAAACAATAAATGAGAACCCTGTATGGTTTGGGCTGAACTGATTGCTACAGGTATTTTCCTTTAAAGTGCTGGATCTCTTCTTGTAGGGAGTGAAAATACTTGATACCCACAGACAGTACCTCATAGATCCTCTTCCAGGCCGTGTAGAACACAGAGCTTAATTACTTCTCACACAGAGTGTGCGGGGTGGTTTTCCCCCATCCATGTCAACCAAGCATGAAAGTGTGTGAAATTTACTGCAGCAACTATGGTGATCAAATTCCTCTTCGCTTTTCTTTGGAGTCACTTTGGTATTCTTTTGCTTGTTAACAAGGTGCATTGCCGAGGGAGTTTCGCCATGCGTTCAGTGACTCTCTAGTAGCGGCATCAAAGAAAAAAAAAAAGTATAGTTAACTGTTCATGACCTTTTAGTTTTAATATTGTCGTAAAATCATTTGGGATCCCCTGTGTGCTCAGGTAAATGTGTACCACACAACACACTTCCATCACCTGGTAAATGCTGTTTTGTTTGACAGATGATGTCTCAGGCTGAGGGCCAGCAGAGAGACTTGATCCGAAGCATAGAATGCCTTCCTGTCTCCGGTCACCTTACATCCTTGGATCAAGACCTGTTAATGCTGAAAGCAACTTCCATGGCAACCATGAACTGCTTAAATGACTGTTTCCATATTCTCCAGTTACAACATGCTTCTCAACAAAAAGGATCCTTACCAGCAGGTGGGTATAGATGCTCACAAAGAGCAGAACCCTCTAACGAATATGAATCCTTTCCTTCTTGCAAAAATACATGTTTCAATAAATCCAGTTTCACATGGATAGAGAAAACTGCTGTCTGCCTGGTTTCTTGTGAGTTTTTCTAGACTCTGACTTGCTTCTGTTGGGTAGAACTCCTGTGCATATTGTATTATTTTTTTTAATATTGCATTCTCTATCAAGAAGTCTCTGGCAGCAGCTGTATAAATGTAATATTTAATTGTTGGGAGCATCCAACAAGATGACTGCCTTTGGGATGTAACTGGCTACTCGGGAACAGTAATAGTGGAAGGGGACTTTGGGGATTGCAGATTCTAGGATATGTGGTGTCCAGTACAGCTCTGTCAAATATCATGCTTTTCTATTTTTACACACTAAATCCCTCTTACAAGCATTTACATGTGCATAGCTTTCATTTTCTAATTAAACATTAAAATACAAAGCTCTACACTTGAACAGGTTATTATTAATACTGTTTATATGTCAATATTCTTATTTCGAGTTAGCCCGTGTTTTAGATGAGGATGTTAAGTGTTGCATTCCTTTCTGAGGTCAGAACAGACGTGTAATCAAATGCAAATTGGTTAAAGGTGGGGAAAAAAAAAATCTCTTTTCATAAACAACCAAATCTCCCAAAAAATTACAACAAAAAATACCCAAACCCCACTGTTAAAGGGTGTGGAATAACGTGCATTCACAGACAGCAAACACATTCCTACGTCTGCACAGTCAGTTGCTTCCACACAAGTAGGTGCTGACCAGAATCATTCCACCCAATTTGTGTGCAGTGTGTGAGCAGAATGTGTGTTTGCTTGTTCCTAATTTCTTTTGCATCTTCCTGGGATACATTTTTTCATGTATTTACTTCGTGGCTTTTTGTGAGCAAAAAGCTTGTGAGGACTCTCAAACCCTTCTCTTATATAACAGGTATGGTAGATATGGTAAGTATGTAAGAAAGTACACTCATAAGTTGTCTCTTATCTTTCCCATATTCCTATCATATTTGTGGTACTTGCTTTGCCAGTGCATGTTATTTGGGAAGTGTAATTAGTTTATCTTTCAAGATGAAAAAAATCTGCATAAAAGTATTAAAAGTGCATAAAAACAGTTTGATTTTTAAATCACCACAGTCATTAAAAAGCGAATATGTGAATAGGATGAATTAACTTTTTTTTTCTGTACTTCAGTTCAAAATTTCATTTGAAAAGGGAAAAACTGCATGGCACCTCTCCAAATCTTTGTCTGAACTCCGAAGTTACTCACACTGAAAGAACTCTTCCTGTGAATTTTTAACTATTGATTCATAACTGTGGGAGGTGCACATCATAAGCCTTTTTGTTTTGGCATTTTTGCGTGTGTACTACTAAGGTGGGGGTTTTTTGACCCATTACTGTATCTGGGGAAACAAGTAAGGCCCAGTGAGCACCACTGTAATGACCTTTGTAGAAGACGGGTTTTTTTGATGAGTGTTTTTGTCGTTTCTGAAATTCTTAAACTGTGCAGGCAAAGCTCAGTTCATCTGACTGCTATTCAGTTGGTATCTGCCTGTTAATGGCCAAATCTAAAAACCTTGCTTGAAGATGTCCAGATCTTGAAGATTTCTGGTGGTATCAGAGAGAGAAGGATAGAGAGAGGGGAGGAGCAGTGGATTGGATGCTGCGTTATTGGGGCCAGAGTTAAAAACAGGCTGTTAAAAGAATGCACGTGCCTTTCTGCAGCCTGCTACTCTCCCACTGGTGTGGCCTTTCTAGAGACACTGTAATACATTTGTTCCTTTCAAGGAGTGTGAAGAAATTACTATTTTTTAAGTCTGTTTAGCTTACATTCCACACACACTCAGGAGGGGTACTTATCCTTCTCGTTGAACTGTTGGGAGTCTTTTTGGTAGGCTTCAGATGCTGACATAGAAAGGAAAAGAGTTGTGGCTTAATTCAAATGCTGCAGGAGACACTTCTGTGTGTAGGAAAACATAAAATGATGTAGGAAAAAATCTTGAATACAGACTGTTCTGTCTAATAAAATTTATAAGCATTATTTAATCTTCCTAGGATCACGAAGGCAGGTCAGCATACTTCAGCTAGATATGGGTGAGATGCAGCAAGAAGTGATGATGAAGAGGAGACTTGTCTTACAGAACATAAATTTAAGTGATGTGGAAAAAAAGTATTTTTGGGTCAGTTAAAGTGGTACTTGAGTGCTATGAATGTGTTGGGCAAGTGCTTGTCAGGCTTAAAAACCAAGGAATAGAAATTATGTAAGAGTGCCAGTTTGCTATAAACTGTTAGAAGGGGAAAAAAGTAAAGTGAAAATGCTGCCCCAACTGCATCAAGGTGTGCCATAAATCACAGACTTCAAGCTGAACAGGAAAGTTGCAGCTATTAACTCTTACTAAATTCATGTCAAAAGCAGTGACGTAATGTACTGGATTGGGTGAAAAAGAATGTACTTCCTTTTCATAAAGGTGAATTGCCACAACAATTTGCACCTCTTGAAGAAAAATGTTGAAAGCCTATAGACTCTGTGCTGTAGCAGAGAGAAAGTGCTGACAGCTGCTTAAAAAAAAAACCCAAACACCAATGGGGTGAAGGCTTTTAGGGGAGGAGGAGATCACAAGGAAAGAGAATAGCTTGTGCTTACCCAAAATAGTTGGGAGCTGATTTTTCAAATATCTTCCAGTGGCAGAGAAGTGTTAAGGTGGTGTCCTGTCCACTCAAAAAGATGAAAACACAACTGGCAGCTCAAATCACTTAAACTCCTAGAATTTAACAGCAAAAATTAAACAGAACTTAACAGGGACTTCTAAAATAACCTTATTAGGGAGTATAAAAGGGAGGCTACTTATTAAATTCAAGCTAATATAGAAGCAGTGAGTGTGGATTAAATACAGCCTAGAACATGCAATTAGAGATTATTGTACTGAACAGCTTGGAAAGCAGGTATCATGAAGGGGTTTTACAGATGAGTAAAAAACTTTTCAAAAAGGAAAGTGTGACAGTGACAGCTTGAGCATCTTATTTTTTACTTCTGCTTAACTAGCTTAGACTTGAACTGCTGAGGGATTCTGGTTTCTTACTGTGTAATGGATTAACGAGTAATAGGCTGGATGAAAAGAAACTGTTTTGCTGCAGAAAAAGTTGTCTTGTCCCATTAGTACAGCTGGTTTTGTTTTTTTTTTTTCCCTGTCCCAGTATTTTCCTGGTGGAAATGCTGCTGTCTATCTGGATTAAGCTTACTCTGCCTGTTGTGGTTGAGGATGTGACCTGATTCCACCTAACAGAGCTCTGGAATAAAGGATGGGGTATCATATAGGAAGAGAGGACAGACACCTCAGTGTCGGTTTCTAAGCACAGGAATGCTCTGTGGTGGTTGGAATTCAGACTCCCTGATAACTTCTGTGTTTGTAACCTCACCAAGATGGTTTGTCAGCTTGTTTATTTTTCAGTAAATGCCGGTTGGAGTCACCTGTACATTTATTAGCCTTTGAAAAAGAATGGAACATTTGCATTATTAATGAGGAACCTGATATTGTTCTGATAAATTAGCTGGGGGTAACTAGAGATGCTGGAATCATCAAGTGGGTAATAGCTTTCCAAGCCCTGCAGCCTTTTTTTTTTTCTTTAGCAACTATTATTTATTCAACAGTGTGTGCTTGCTGCCTTTGCAGCTGTGAAGAGGCAAGTACCCTTTCCAGAGAAAACACTGGCAACAAACCTTTCTGCTTTAGCTCTTTTTAGTCTAGAACTGAGCTGGGTTTGAGAAGCTGGTAAGCGATGGGATTTTTTTTAGTACCAGTTAGAGAAAATGGGAAGGGTTACTTAACATTCCCGTGATACTGGGTTCTTCCTGTAGTGTCTGATTACACCTTTCATGACACCAACTGGTATCTCCAGTCCAAGTTGCATGTATTACAGCTCGCCAATCGCAGTGTTTGTGCTAATGATCGCTGAAGGTGGTGTCTCATTGCACCACCTTTGTTTAGTGGCTGCTGAAGGGATTGGCTGCAGGAGGAATTGGCTGCTTTCAGCTTATTCCTTGAAAAATAGCTCTCTTGTGAAAACTGCTATTTACTGACCTTCCAGAGGATGAGCAAGTTTCAGCGCAAACTTTCTTTTGCTTCAGGAACGACGATCAGTTGGTTGGAACCGAAGATATCTCTGTCAAACCACTTCAAAAATGGAGCAGCTCAGAATTTCCCAGCAGAGGTAAACAAGCCAGCATCTGTCAGAGAAGAGCAGTGCATTGCAGAGCCCTGCCAGCTAACAAGGGTAAGGTAATGTGAACATACCATTTCCCTGGGGAATTATTTTGAGGGATATCTATAAATGTTTCCATCATATTATGTGAAAATGATTTAATGGTGATTCTTCTCACACTTTTCGATGTAGCTGTGTTGGAAGAGTGAGTGCAGTTGCAGTGAATGAAACTTTCTAATTACTTTTGCAGTAATTTTTGCTGCTTTCTCTGACTGGCTGTCAAGTGGAGGGAGGCAAGTGTGCTGGTAATGCAAGGTGTCGAAATAGCCAGCATTCCCTTGCATTTTGATCAAAACCAGCTAGGAATTGAAGTGCAAAAAATCTGACTGGAATTCATTACACTCTCAAAATGGGCCCAAGAAGAACCAAAACAGCCTGTAAAGACTAAAGACAAAATTGCTGGTCTCCAGCTATTGAATCTCCCCGTCTTTCTTTTCTAGCTCCTGCTGCGTTTGCTTTTCTTAATCTGAGTAACTCTCATCACTTGTCTTGAGGATGGCTTAATGTATTTGAAATAACAGCTACAGTCTGTATCATTGCAACTGTCAAAAATGATTTGAAGTGCAAAGTACTAAAGTAAAAAACCAGCAAGGATTACGATAAAGAACATGTTTTCCTAACTAAGGTAGAAGATCATAATTACATTCTTTTTATACTAGTTGGTTTCACACAGTTGTTCGGATGCGACTGTGTCGTTGTGAAAAGGTAATGTGCAGTTGTATGTCTGCAATAGCACTGTGCTATCTTATAGCAGAATTGAAACAGAAAAGATGCTTTTCTGTTGCTATAGCTTACAGATTTTTTTTAAATGGATCTGAGTAGTTGCTACTGAGTTTAAAAAGAAAATTAAAAATTAAACAAGCCAGGAGCTTTCAAATAAATTACTTAATTCCTTCCTTCCTTCCTTCTAATAATTAAGCAAGTTACACTTCAAATGCTCAATGTATATCATTGTCTGTATCTGGGATATGACTAATCTTATCACTCCCCTTAGATATTTTCAGCTCCCTTACTTATGATAGCAGAACAGTGTAGCATCCTTGAAAAAGTCACATGTGTGATACTGCATTTTCCATCAGGGTTTGTGCTCTGTGTAAGGGCTTGGCCCCCTATTTTGGTGACTGGGTGTTCATAAGTTTGCCCTGAGCTAGGGCAGCTGCTCCAGGACAAAGGGCTTTGCCTAGGCAGACACCTGTTGCTGTCCTCCTGGGCATTTGGTGCGTCTCCCCTCTGCATCTGCCTCCCTCCAACTGTTTCCTGCAGCAGGATGGTGCTCAGAGCGCTTGGAACACCACAATCCCTTCCACCTGAAGCATTTGACTTTCTGCTTGCGGAGTGATGGTTGTTTAAATGGTGCTTGCATAGTGGTTATTGTTAAAATGGTGCTAATTTCATTTCTGCTAGTCTGGATGAGTCCTTTAGTTATACAGACAACCAGCGTGTGTATGTGTGGGTTTTTTGTTGTGGGTTTTATACAACTGCTCCAAGGTACTGTTCCATTTTCCCTTTCTGTTCCGCATTGGCACTAGCAGCACCATTGATAATGCTTGTGGAGATTAGCCTGTAGATGGGTTACCTGCTTGTCCTGGGGCGTGACAGTAAGCAAGTAACTAGGAACTACCATTTGCCATAGCCCTTGGAGTCATGATGGCAACACTGGAAAGTCTGAAGTACTGTGGGAGAGGAGGGGTGTTTCAGAGGTGCTAAGATAGAGTTAATTTTCTTCACAGTAGCTAGTCTGAGGCTGTTTTGGATTTGTGCTGGGAAGACTGTTGGTAACCCTGATGTTTTAGTTGTTGCCAAGCAATGTTTACATTAGGATGAGGACTTTTTCAGTTTCTCATATTGACCCTGTATTCCCAGCTTCTCCTCTATGAGAAGCTGGGATGGGACACAGCCAGGAGAGCCGACCCAAACTGACCAAAGGGACATTTCATGCCGTAAAATGTCATGCTCAGTATATAAGCTGGGGGGAGGTGGTGGTGGTGGGGCAGTCAATGCTTGAGGACTGGCTGGGTGTCATTTCCACATGCACACACTCACACACAGCCCCCCGACGTGTGTGAGAGAGGGTGAGAAATCTTAGCCTGAATCCTGTAGATGAAATCTGCACTGAGGGATCTTAATGCCCCTTTACATTGTTCAGCTCTTGTCCATCTTGGGCTAGATTCCATTGTGCAGCTCTTTGCAGGGGTTTATTTAGTCTTTTTTTAATCCCTGGACAGTAAAATACACAATGAGGTCCTTTTTGGATATTGTCTGGCCAGTCACATCTTTGAGCTGGTGTTTACGGCTCTCGTCCCAGGAACCTGAAGAAATAAATCCAGATGAGGAGCTGGAGGACATCGGTGATGATAAAGAAGACGATCTAGGAGCGGTGGAAGAACAGCGCAGTGTTATCTTGCATCTCTTGTCTCAGCTGAAGCTTGGCATGGACTTAACAAGAGTAAGTAACTACTGAAGCGCGAAGACTGGCTGCAGTGCAAGTGAAGGGCCATTGTAAACACAACTCTTGGATGAGAAAGTTCAGTCTGAACGTGTGGTGTCCAAAACAGGACAGAATCCTCCACCTGAGAACTTCTTTCCTTATAAAAATGCCTGTTTCTGTTTCACTTAAACAGCTTTCTGGGTTTTCTTTTATTTCAGGTGGTTCTTCCCACTTTCATTTTAGAGAAGCGGTCGCTGTTGGAGATGTACGCCGACTTCATGTCCCACCCAGATCTTTTCATTGCAATCACGAATGGCACTACCCCTGAGGAGAGGATGGTCCGCTTTGTGGAGTATTACCTCACGTCTTTTCATGAAGGTCGCAAAGGAGCGATCGCAAAGAAACCGTACAATCCAATCATTGGGGAAGTGTTCCACTGTTCCTGGAGGATGCCGAAGAGCGACGTAGCCGCTGATGCTGGCAGTAACTTCTCTGCTCACTCCCCCTCAGAACAAGTAACTCTCTCTAAACATCTGGAAGGTCAGCCAGAGCCGGACTACTATACAGTAAAATTCGTAGCCGAGCAGGTGTCCCACCATCCTCCTGTCTCAGGGTTTTACGCTGAATGTGTGGAGAGAAAGATGTGTGTCAATGCCCATGTCTGGACAAAAAGTAAATTCTTAGGAATGTCAATAGGAGTGGCGATGGTTGGTGAGGGTAAGTGTAACTGCGGTCCTTTTATTCATTTTAGAAAGCTGTTAAAATATCATTTGTGAGGAAATTTGATGTTACACGCCTCTGGCTTGTATATTGCGCTTGTGTATCTTACTGAGCAGGTTTCAGTCAAACTGCAGGAACCAGATCCTAGGGACAGAGAAGGGTAACTGCCCTTGAACTGTGATTTCCCTTTAGTACTAGTCTTCTCTGCAAGAGGTGAGACAGCATCTCCCATCCTGTGTATTGCCCAGTAATGGGGGATTCCAGGCACCTGTAGGCTGGATAAGGGAATGAGCGTGGCAGGGGATGTGGAAGGCACATCTCGATCTGAGAAATGCCCTAGAGGACACATCATGTCAGAACTTCTCACGCATCTGTTGGACACACAGGGATAATGTGCTCCAGAGGAATGGATTGGTGCAGGCAGCAGTCAGTTGTCACGGTACATTCTTGAAACAGCAAGAGGTGGAGTGTGGGTTTGGGGTTTTTTTTAATAGGAATCAAAGAAACCCACACATATTAAAACTCAAAGAAAAACTCTAGCTTTTTGAGATTCTGACATGGATTGCAAAAGCTGCTGTCAGGGAAGAGTTGGGTTTATGTTGGCAGAGAGGTGGTGTAAGGAGGGTTGTCTCCCCTGCCTGCCTTCAGATAGGGTAGGATGTATTATGGGGAGGGAAAACCAAACAGGAGTGTTAGCCTTCCTCAAGATCTGCAGTTCAGGCTGTTCATCCGTTATTTCCTTTTGGCAGCATAAGTCTTGTGTTACTGTGCTCTAGCACCACTGGTAAGAGGGCGGCCAGCCTTTTTACGTGCTGCTGAAAAGTATGTTGCACAGTACAATGTTGTACTTTGTGGAGCAGTATTATTAGGATAAATGTCTTTTCCCAAAAGAAGCATAAATGTATGTTACTCAGGTCAGTAATTTCAGTAAAAAGATTGTATCTAGAATCTGTAATAAGTGTTACTTTCACAGACTTCTGGGGCTTTTTTGTGTGTATGAGGAAAAGTAGTCGCATGTAGTAGTGGGTATCCGTTTATATAACTTGTTTGATTTTTTTCTAAAATGGTGCTGATTTAGGTATTCTTTTATTTCTTCACACAGGTCTCTTAAGTCTCTTGGAACACGGGGAAGAATACACGTTCTCTCTGCCCTGTGCGTATGCACGGTCAATTTTAACCGTTCCCTGGGTAGAACTGGGAGGAAAAGTCAACATTAACTGCGCGAAGACTGGATACTCTGCAAGTATTAACTTTCATACCAAGCCCTTCTATGGTGGCAAATTGCATCGGTGAGAACACCTAGTTTTTATCCTGTCTTTTTCCATGTAGCCTGCACTATAAAGCTGTAGTAGCTGTGTAACTCCCTGTTCTGTGTGCTGAATAACACTCATTTGATAGTCTTGAGAAAATGTAGTTTTTCCTGTTCATAAAAACTGGAAGTGTTACTGTGCTCTTAATATCATAGCTAGACAACTGCAGCTCATGTGGTCAAGGAGAAACCAGGTTGCAGTTAAAGACAGTAGGGAAATTCCATGTTTGTCTGACTGTTCAAACCACTGAGAAAACAGAGCCTCCTGGCTTTTTTCCTGACTGCCACAGGTTCTCTTATTTCTGATAGAAGTTGGTTTGCTCTTTGTTTGGAGTGAGGTAGGTCTTGCTATCTTAAAGGGTTGCACGTTGTTGGTAACATGCATGGTAGTTGCAGGGAACGTGAGTAAATAGCCTTCTGTT
>NW_010270138.1:0-17503 GCF_000690775.1 Eurypyga helias | reverse complement strand
TAAGACTGTGAAGTTTAAGCAACTAACAAAATCTCTAGGTTAAAGTACCTTTTCTAAAAGGCAAAAATGGTAATTCTTGTAGTGGTAATTCTTTGTGTGTATGCACGTTTAAAAACTAACAGGTAAGAAAGAAGATCCAGGGTTACTTCTAGCAGATTCTAGGAAGTGTCGGCACACTTTTGAGCTTCAAAAGCTTTTGAAGCTCAGACATTGATGTTTTTAAGTATTTTATAGTAAGACTGTTGCAGATTAGCCTTGTGCTAATATAGAGACGATTCATAGAATCATAGAATGGTTAGGGTTGGAAGGGACCTTAAAGACCATCTAGTTCCAACCCCCCTGCCATGGGCAGGGACACCTTCCACTAGACCAGGTTGCTCAAAGCCTCATCCAGCCTGGCCTTGAACCCTTCCAGGGATGGGGCATCCACAGCTTCCCTGGGCAACCTGTGCCAGAGCCTCCCCACCCTCTCCGGGAAGAACTTCTTCCTGATATCTAATCTGAACCTCCCCACTTTCAATTTAAACCCGTTACCCCTTGTCCTGTCACTACAGGCCCTTGTACAAAGTCCCCCCCAGCTTCCTTGTAGGTCCCCTTCAGTTACTTCCTCAATTAATTAAGGAAGGAGAAAATTCAGTAGTAGTCACACAAAGAATATCTGTTTCCAGAGCATTTTGCACTCATCTGTTTAGTGGACAGGGCTTGTTAAGCCTCTCTTAGATTAAATATGTTAGAGAGAATAATGAAATATATAACAGCCTGGAACACCAGAACTTCTTAAACATGGCTTGCTTTTACAGGTTGCAAAAAATCAGCAGTCTTCTCTAAATCACTTTTCCTGAAACAGTAGGGCAAGGCTGTATTTATTGCTTAAAGGGAAAAAAACCCTAAACTTGCCAAAACAAAACCAACCCAGTCGAAAACCTCTGTCTTGAAGGGCTTTGCCCTGTAAATTCCCATACATGCTTTAAATTTCACTTGCAACCGTAGCTCCCCTGTCCCAGTGGCATCTGGAGAACTGGAGCTTAACACATGGCTCTGTTTCACTGGTGACAATTTTAAAGTGATGCACCATTTGGGATTTTTGATCCCATTGCTTACAGTGTGTCTCCCACCTTGCAGCAGCTCCTGTTGTGCCATAGAAGATAAGCGTAGGATGCAATTTTACTTCAATGGTTTAATTTTGGAAACGGTTTTGTTATTTGTCTCTCTGAAGTTACTCACAGATGTAGAGGCTTTTTAAAGACAGATCTGTTCAAGGTGCTGTAACTATTGAAAATTTGACATGGTGATGATTGGACATTGCCAAAAGGATCTCTTGATGGGTTAGCAGCAGCGTTGTCATGGTTACGCAGAGCGCAAGTGTGTTGCTATGGTAATGTTATAGATTTTTCTCGTAAAGTGACCCTTGTTGTTACACCTCAGCTGGATATTGGCTCCTTGGTCCTAGACCTCCTCAGCCTGATGAAACAGAGGATGATGATAACAAACAGTTAGGCATTTATCAATCATGCTAAGCTTACAAATTAGCAGATTTTCATTACTAATATTACTTCAGGCAGATGATATGATCTTCCATGCTGGGAGTGGCTGTGTGCCACAGAGCAATGCAACTTCAAGAAATACAGGTTGCAGTGAGAGTTTATAGTGAGTGACATAACCTTGTTTACTTGAAGCTGCGCAGAGACAGTAATTTTGTGCTTGACGTTAAAATACTGGATGCCAGTATTGTGTTGTAACCAGATGTCACTTGGAAAAACTAAACCTCTTAAACTTGTGAAGATGTAACTGCAAATCCGAGTGGGCTGGTCCCTGGCATCCTGTGGGTTCAGTCTGCTCAAAGATCTCTTGGGAGGAGGACAGGGACTTCACTGTGTGTAAGAGCTTTGGTGAGGTGTGGAAGCCACAGGATGAAAAAGCAGCACAAAACAAAGGCTGTTTGCTTGTCGCCTACTCTTTCAGTTTTTCTCAGAAACTGTTGGTGCTTGTTAACTTCCACAAAAAAAAAAAAACCACGCTCGTGTGGCTCCGACTCTGGCCTGTTTTCTTGAATGAATCGTACGTTTTTTTGCCTGAGCAGCACATACATCAGCCTGGGTTTTTGGGAAAATCTTTCTAACAAAGCTAAATTAGGTTTGAGCTGCTGGCCTGTGATGTGGCTCCAGCTGCCTCCCACATTGCAATACGTGGCAGAAGCCCTGGCTGCTGCCTCCTGCTCTGGGCCAGCTGCAGCGTTCCCTGCTTGCCCAGGGGATTCCCCACAGGTCTGGTTTGGCTGGCATCCCGTGTCTGTGTGCTGGAGGGGTCTGGCCTGTGACACTTGCTTCATTGCCTGAGAAATTAATTTCTCTGTTTTGATGGCAGACTCGGTGGGGGGACAGGTAGATGCAGACCCAGCTGGAAGTGAGCAGTGGATGTGAGAGAGGGGAAGTGGCATCTACGTGTCCTGCGCTCCCTTCTTCCTCTGAGCGTGGCACCGCATGGGCAGGATGGGAGCACGGAAGTACGGCTTTCCGCTTTTCTGTGTTGCAGTTGTTCGAGGGAAACACAGCAAACCAGTGGTCTGCGAGCTGGCTGCTGTTAGCTGCACACAGTGTGACAGGAGGTGTAATGCCGCTTCCTGCGAGCGCTGATGGAACGTGGGAAGGGAGCTGGGGAGGTAGAGAGCTTGTGTGCAGGTAACTGCGGTTTAATTGGCGCCGAAGATAGTGTCCTCTGTGAATCCTGCAGCACCTGGGGAGTGAGAACGTCTCCAGTCTTGTTTACACAGTGTGCAGACGCTTTTGTTTCTTCTTCCAGGAGAAAAGTTCTGTTTGAGGGTGGTAATTTGCTTGCCTAGCAATGCTCAGGAAGCTTCCACTCCTTGATTTGGGATGAAGTGAGTGTCGGGAGGTCTTTGGACTTGTATTGATGTTGAGAAGAAAAATAAGCATCAGTGTGTGTAATTGTGGTGATACCTGAGCATCTGCGCAACAGTTTGGTTGAAATACAGCATATTAGAAAGACTTTTTTAATACCTGATTATTGGCAGAAGTTTCTGTTGAAGAGACAGAAAAGCAGTTCTCCTGGTTCCCAGTTTCCTACCTTGCTTTCTGCCTTTGCTGCTTATGTGAGCAGCATAAAAATGAGGCCACCTACGTGTGGAGGATATCGAGATGTAAAGATGTGAGGTGAAGTGCTGGCAGGTAGCAAGATACATTCTTGCTAGAAAGTTTAATTTTCATTTTTTTTTAAGCCTGAACTAGGTAGCTGATGTGATGTTTCAAGTGGAAATGATCAACTGTTTGTTATGTGTGACCCAGCCTGTGTTAGTTTCTTTTTCATTTACCATTCCGTTAAAAGGTTTGAAACAAGTTTTAAGCTGAAGCCAAAAAACGGAGTTTCCTGGGTAACTTGAACTACAGCAATGAATGAAAGTCACTTTGCTCTTTGAGCTTCTCCATGCAAATGCAATTCAAGTAACTAAAGCTTTTCAGGGCAGTGTGACAAGTTTGCAGACGCATTCAGAATTAGGTTGGGTGGTTCTGCAAGGAGTAGTCCTCAGGTGTCTTCAGCCACGGCCTTTTAGAAGTCCATTGCTTTCCTAGAGTCACGGGCGAAGTGAAGCAGAACTTGACGAACACAGTGGTGTGCAGAGTGCAAGGGGAGTGGAACAGCGTGCTGGAGTTCACCTACGGCAACGGGGAGACAAAATACGTGGACTTGACGAAGCTGACTGTGACGAGGAAGCGTGTCCGGCCCCTGGAGAAACAAGGAGCGTTTGAATCTAGGTAGAGTATGTGTTCACTGGGGTCTGACCCTGTTTGCCCGAAGCAGTGAATGCCTTAGGAAAACCTGCAGAAGGAGCTATTATCTGGGGGTGGTGCTTAGCAGCAGTGATCTTAGCTTTGAACTTTTAAGAACCAAACAAGCGCTTAATAAAAAGTGCAGAAACTAAGTGCAGGCATGTGATGGTTTATGTGGTCTCTTCTATTCATGGACAGAGTTGTCTTACAAGTTCATGAAGTGCCTCCTTATTTTCTTTTTAACCATCAGCTCTGCAGCGGGGCAGCTCCTGTCCAGGTAGGTCCTCGCAAGAAGCTGTCTGTTGAATAACGCTCCCGTAGCAGCGTCAGAGGGTAGGCAAACAGACTTTGGAGTGGCACAGCCAAAACCTCAGAGCCGTTCCTGTCTGCTCCTGATTGCCAGCGTAGCTACAAGACCCTTCCACCCGCGCTGTGCCGTCATGCTGTGCAGGCCTGGGTTGCCGTGTCACATGCGAGGGGAGGGAGTGCTCCCCTTCTGAAAGAAGGGCACGCGGCGATCCTGTAGTTCGAGGTGACGGGCTGTGAAAACTTTTGAAAAGTAAAGTGAACAACTTGTTTTGTAGGAGGCTGTGGCAGCATGTAACAGAGTCTTTGCGGGTTGGAGACATCGATAAGGCTACGGAGCACAAGCGAGCCCTTGAAGAACGACAGAGGAGTGAAGAGAGGCTTCGTGCTGAAACAGAAACACCTTGGTGTACTAAATACTTCCTTAAAGAAGTAAGTTCCCAGGCAGTTGGCTGTTGATGGAGCCAGAGGTACAGTGAAAGCAAGTGCACGTGTGGGTCCGTGTCCTGTAAGAGTAAAGTATTTGGCCCTAGATCTTACAGTTCAGCGCCGTGGCATCCATAGGAGTAAGGATGCATTCCCAAAGGTGTAAGGGACTGACTTTACCCTTCACTTCCCAAACACTTTGATTTTGTGATTCTCTTGCAACAAAATGTTTGCCTGTTTTTGTGATACGGTTTCTTTTACCAAGCACTTCCTCATGGCACACAGAAAACAGCTCTACGTGTCCGTGTGTAAGTAGACTGTAACAGTAAATACCCAAAGAAAATAATCGGTAGTACTAATTTTGCTTATGTGATGGGCAACGAGATATTTCTGTTGGCAAGAAGAAATGTGAGTTCATCCTCAGGACTTTTTCTGATGTTTTGGATGGAGTTTATTTGTTCAGCAGCTTAATCTGTATTTCAATAATGGTAGTAATAATAATACACTAAGACTTTTTAACAAGAGGAACTGCAGCCTGCCTGGGAAGACTGGGGGCTGCTGGTATGATGCCTTTGAAGGAGACTTTCCTTGGGATCCAGATGGTGAGACCCTGCTTGTGTAGAGAGCTTTGCTGAGCCGTTGCGAGAGCGGGGGGACTGAGCTGTAACTTATGCTGTAGTAGCTTAGATTCTCCTTGTAGTGAGGGCTTTAGCTGTTAAACTACTGTAACGTAGCTCCCCCTTCTTCCCACATTTGTGATCTAGTAAGGGTTTAAAAATAGGCTAAAAAGGTTGTGTTTTTCTAGGGTTTCTCCCAGTTTAGTTTTTTAAAGTTCAGGGCTGTGTTAGCTTCAATAAAAGTTGTTTGTTCTCTAAAGCTGTGGTAGCATGATTAGCTCAGATTTAGATATTTGTATCATTAGCATCTAGATCTGGAAGAGGTGAAATTTTGTTGCTAATTCGAGATACAGATCTACTCAGAAAATGTTCAAATGTAATCCTGAGCTTTTTCATTTTCACGTAAGCAGTTGGCTTCTGTTAGAGCTGGTAATCCTGGATAGCTGCCTCTCTGCTGGCTTCTTGTTTGGCTTTTTAAAGTAATCTGGATCATGGAGTTGAGAAGAATGGCTTTCCATCTGGGTTAATTACAAGTGCAGTTGGTTTCCAGGGAGCGCCGTGTCTCGGCAAGAGTCCGTACATGTTCTGAAGTCAGCTCGGAAGCCTGCAGCCTTCATCTCTGTGTCTTCATCTGTGGGAGTTAAAGGCATCAGCGATGTCCGTCTGGTTTTCCCAGCTATGGGTGTGTGAAGGGAATTCTCCCAGTGCAGTGTCTTTATAATAACTGTATTTTCTCTTTAAATTGCAGGGAGACGGCTGGGTTTATCATAAACCCCTCTGGAAAACAGTGTCTGCTGCGCAAACTCAGCAAACGGACACTAACTAGGAAAGCTGCTTTAAGATGGGTTTTCTGATTTTGCTCTCCTTTTCCTCTGTCTCTCAAAACACAGTAATCACACCGAGTGTCCCCTTTTTATGTAATTGTGAAAGTTTAAACGAGCATAAAGAAGTAAATATGCTAGGGCACTTTAAAGCTATTAAAAAAAGAATCAAAGCTGTAGAGACAAACTTGCCAGGTACACTCAACCAACTTGTTTTTGTATGAACCAAGAGATTTTATCTGAATTGTGTAAGATTCTTCTAAGTAGATCTGATTGCAGAAGCTGCCTAAGAGAAGGAACTGTTGGATTTTGGAGCGACGTGGGAACTTTTTCCACAGTTCTGCGTCAAGCTTTTTAGGAACTGAAACCTGCTCAGTAACCATGTAGACAACAGCAACCAAAAATGCTGCTTTTATGCCCAGTGATTAACTGTTTTGGCAAAAACTGGAGGGGTGTTTGGAAGATGTACCCGAAATCAGTGTTAAGAAACAATTGGATCGTGGTGACTTTTTTTCTTCAGAGAGAACATGTGCATGCATCGGAGGGATATATGTAGAGACTAACTTTCTTTTTTTATGGATTTATAAAAGCAATTAGAATTGTAACCATGGAGAAATTTTTCCTCTGAAACATTTTAATATACTTGAAATAATTGACTTGAATTGGAAAAGTAATTTGAACACTTTTCAACTCCTAATTTTATTAAATCTCTTTGAGTGACTTCGATTTTTCTCCTGTTGTAATGAGGTTTGGCCTTTTTTTTCCCCTCCTCCACCTTCCCTTCCCAAGGACTGAGGCTTTCGAAACGAACAGAAAACATACAATTTTGTATTTAAATTTCTCTGCCCATCAGATCATCTCAGAGGTGAAATAGCAGTGTTACAAACTGTCCTTTGGATTGTTTTGGTTTTTTGTCCTGTGGTGTTACTCGGAACAAAGCAGTGAAACGTGACCTGTGAATACGTGGACTGTAGGTCCTGGTTTTTCATCCTACCATAAAAAAAAAAAAAAGCTGATTATGCTGAGGACTGGGTATTGATTTGAAACACAATCAGATATCAGGAAACTGTATTCAGGTACAAACATCCTTTGGGGTTTTTTTTTTGTATAACTATTTTATTAAAGTCTAAGAATTGCTGGCAATTAAGAATAGTACTTATTATGGCTTTCGTTAATGTTGTAACTACAAGCTACCTTAATTTTTCCAACAGTGGTGCCTTAATCTGTTTTTTCTTCTGATGTAGTCTTCCAATCAGTGTATATAACATTATCTGCCACTTCCCGGCCATGGCGATGGCTGCACCTGATCCAGCATCATGAGAACTCACAACTCTGTGATCTGGCAAGATGTTTTCCGCGGAGAAGATACAAGTGTAAGAATGCATCAGAAGGTTTAAAATAACCATCTTAGCTTCCAGCGCAAACGGTAAATTGTACGAAACTTCCCCCCAAAAAAGTTGGGTTTATGCACAAAGGTTTTGATCCTCTTGTACATTTTTTTTGCTGTGAAATGCACTGAGATCTCAACGCGAGTCATAGTCCGTTTGTGAGAAGCGGGGGTGGGGATAATAAACCTACAAAAAGATCCTTTTGTTCTGTCTGCTTTCCTAGGGATCAGGTGACCAGGAAAACTAGGTGGTGGTTATCTTTTGTGCTGGAGATCTGTCTGTCTGGGCTTTCCTTAACGTGAGATGTTTTGGCACTGTGCACTTGTGTAGTAAGGATGTTCTCCAGCAGAAGAACGTTTTAGGGCCTGCTGTCTTGTTTGTGATGCTCTACACAGCCATCCCGTTGTGTTCATTTTGGATATCCATTGGGCATTTTCATGTTTAACCAGGAATAAAAATAAAAATGAAAATGGTGGGATTAGTTCCTCCTTGTTTATGGATCTGCGGCATGTTTGGGATGGGACCTGGAGCCAGTTCCAGGACTTGGGGTAGGATTTGCAGTGGCAATGCATGGATTTCATGGATCGTCTGTGCCTGCACCGAAGTGGGGCGGCAGAGGGGCAGACAACAACAAGACAACACCGTACGTGTTTCAGAGTTGTTCTATCTGCATCACACTGTAGCTTTGCTTTAAACAAACAGCGAGGGCTGAGGTGCAAGGTCCAGCTCTTTGTCTTGCAGTGATCAGAGCGGAAAAACAAACCTTTATCAGCTGAGCGGGCTCCAGGGGCCAAACTTCTGCTTATTGAAATATAGACCAAGGGCTCGGTCACCGAGCTGTGCTTAAAATTTTGATTTGGGAATTTGTCAAGGGTAACGGCTGTGCAACAGATCCAACAGCTCCTGTGTTGACCATAAACCCATTTGTGTTCCTTATATAATATTATTGGTCAAGTTGTTTCTCTTCCACCCTCATCTGGTATGCTTGTGGTTTCATGCAAAGAAAGCTGTTACTGATTTTTGTTGGGTCAAAATAGGCCCAACGCTGAAGAAGTCTTTAAAATACGTAAAACGTTTTCTTTTAACGGGGGGGTGCTGCTAGAGTGGGGCTGAAAAGGTAAAGCTTCCTTTGCTGGGATGATCAGAAGAACTGGAATGGCTTCCTGATGTGGGTGTAGTCAGGATGCAAATTTCTAGGTGCTTCTAGAAACAAAGGACAGTTAAATAATATAAAATAAACGTACCCACTGAATATCCACTGTTAATTGTAAGACAATTCTGTGTTTCTTCGGGGAGTTGCCAGCACCCTACGGATGTGTTTTTAACTTTGCCCCAGATTTGATTCTCTTCCCCCTCGTACCTTCTGGAGTGAAGGGAAGGGCTCGCTGCTGCTTCCTATAGAGATACTCGCTGGAATCGCAGTGTGTTCAACAGGGAGCATGGAAAAATGTAGGATTTCAGCTTACGCTCCCTTCTGTCTTTATGGTCTGACCGGGCTCCGCAGAAGTTAAGAGCAAAATTTGTGCCGGAGCTTAACGAGGTGTCTCTCTCCAGAGGTGCCGTGTACTCTGGGCTGGTGGAAAACAGAGCTCCTGTTTGCCGCAGGCATTCCGGTGTGTGATCCTGAAAGCTGATTCCGGACTTGGTTTTTGTTGGGAGGTGTTGTGGAAAGTGCAATATGTAGATTGGAGTGTTCAAGATTTTAGAAGAACAGGTTGGAGTGTCTTTTAAAGCTTGGAAGAACAAGTGAATATACTCAGGAGTGTTGTATTCAAACACCTTGGTGCAAAGTAAGGGAAATTCTGCACCGAATATTATGGGAAAGGAAGATTGGGCAGCCTGGGGGGAGTTTGGGTTGTTTGTGTGGTTTCTTATCTCCTCGTCAGAAAAGCTGCCCCATGCTCTCTGTTCCTCTCGGGCGTACAGGGAGTAGAGCAGCGGTTAATAAAGAAGCGAGACTGAAGTCAGGAGGGTGGAAAAGGGTGTGTTTGTGGTGAACTGGGTGAGGATGTGCTTCAAGAGAAGGGTTAGGGTGAAAGAGCATAGGATGACAGGAGGTAGCGGCACTGGGGGGACTTTTTACAAGGGCCTGTAGTGACATGACAAGGGGTAACGGGTTTAAATTGAAAGTGGGGAGGTTTAGATTGGATATCAGGAAGAAGTTCTTCCCGGAGAGGGTAGTGAGGCACTGGCACAGGTTGCCCAGAGAAGCTGTGGATGCCCCATCCCTGGAAGTGTTCAAGGCCAGGCTGGAGGAGGCTTTGAGCAACCTGGTCTAGGGGAAGGTGTCCCTGCCCATGGCAGGGGGGGTGGAACTAGATGGTCTTTAAGGTCCCTTCCAACCCTAACCATTCTATGATTGCTGAGAGTGAAAGGTCACAGTTGCAGGAGACTGCTACCAGATAACTGAATTAAGTTTTTATTCTTTAGATTTGATGCAACCTAATTCATTCCCCTTCCATCCTTCTTCAAAGGGTTTAGAGACAACTTTGCTATGGGCTTTTCTTTTAGGAGCTGCAGAAATGGTCTGATGAGGCAGAAGCGATAGCGGGAGAAGAAAGGGTTTTGGTCACGGGCAGGCGCCGTCATAGTTGTGCTTTTTAGTAAACGAAAGCAGCCCAGCAGATCTGCTTCCCCCCTCCCCATTGGGGAGCCTTGGCCATGGAAAGCTTGTGGCTGTTGTGTGGTTTTCCCCCTTCCCCTCTCTTGTAGGGGTTGATCCGTGCAGCTGCGTGCTGGCAAGCAAAGCGCTCTCCGACGCGATCCCGGAAGATACACCTCTGCATAGGTGCGTGTCCGGTGTGGGCTTGTAGGGCTGCTGGGTTGCAGCTCGGGGTTTTGTTACCTTTTGCTCCCAAGGGTTTAAGATTTGCACGGTGCCGGGATTCCGAGCGAGGTATGACTTACCTTTCCATAATGCCCTTTCCACCGCCTGGCTTAGTCCGGTGGTTACGGGAGCAAAGGTGCCGGATCCGTCTGATCACGTTTCTTCAGGACGAGTAGCACAGCAGAGGGATGTGAATGAGTTGCAGGAGGAATTACCCAACACGTTTGTGTTGATCCTGTTACTGTGGCACAAATCTGTTGGGTAGAGGCGGCTGGGAACTGGGTGAAAGAGTTGTCTAGATACCCTGTACGGAGACTTCTCAGCCTGAAACGGCGATGCCTGCGCTGGTGGCTGCTTTGTCTGTTGAAGACACCTCAGGCACCCACCTGAACTCTCAAGGACACCCAGGAATTCCCACAGGACAAAAGGTGTGTTGGAGAGGCAGCAAATCGGGCTGTCACAAACTGAATTGCTGGATGTCATTACGCTCCATTCAGGACTGTCTAATCAACGAGTAATTTTCCTGGGGGGCGGCGTTTCTTCCACCGAGGGCGTTACGTTGTCAAGATGCTTTTGCTGCTGCTACGAGAGGTTTGTGTGTGTGGAGGCCATTAACAACAGGGAAATGGAAAATGGTCTCGACCTCTGCAGCGTAAGCGGTCAGAGGAGGAATTCATGATGGTGATATGGAAGGACTTGAAGAGAGAGACGTGGAATTCAGGTGCTTATTAATAAAAGAGTAAACATTATTATTTTAAAAAATAATAAAAGGAATGCTTTGCATCATTATACATTTAAAGTAAGTACAAAACCAGTTCATAGATAATGTTGCACTTTAACCAAAGTATCAATTCCACAGTTCACTGTATCTGTGGGAGGAAACAGATCGTATAAATAAGTTATGTACTAGATCTCAGTTCCATTCTGAAAACGGGTGTGAGGGCTTTTTCCCCATGGGCGAAGTACTTCTTGCTTATCCTCTCGTTTCTCGTGGTGAGGCCTTTTGCCTGCAGAGTCACTGCGTGTTTCTGCCCCCTTCGCTGTCCTGGTGCTCCCCACCTGGAGAAGCTGTTTTGCTGGCCTCGTTGTCCGTGTTGTTGTTGAGGATGTCGTCACAGTCCATCTGGGCCATCAGGTTGAAGCGCTCGGCCACGCAGTGGGCGGTGAGGCGAGCCTCGGGGTCGTGGTCCCAGCACTCCGTGATGGTGTCGCACAGAAAGCGCATCCCCTGTAGTCAGAAAGGCTGAGATTAAGATCGGAGGGCAGGAGCAAGAGGGGCCAGGAGCTGATCTAACGCCATCGCGGTGTTTTACCCTACTGACAGCTTCCTGCAGAAACGCTTTTGTTGGCCAAGCTCAAGCACAGGAGGAAACAGCCTTGGTAAGTTGTGGTTAGAGCAGCAGCCTGGGTTTACCTGGGATCTGGTCCTAAGCATTTTCTGCACTCCTTGGAAATCCTCCCTGCAAGTTGGTTTGTGCTGAATGTGGGCCTTAAATAGGGATCAGAAGGAAATAGGCCACCTAGAATGCTGAGTGGGGACCGCTTCTTACAAGGGCCTGTAGTGATAGGACAGGGGGTACCAGGTTTAAATTGAAAGTGGGGAGGTTTAGGTTGGATATTAGGAAAAAATTCTTCCCAGAGAGGGTGGTGAGGCACTGGAACAGGCTGCCCAGAAAAGCTGCGGATGCCCCATCCCTGGATGTCTTCAAGGCCAGGCTGGATGAGGCTTGGAGCAACCTGGTCTAGGGGAGGGTGTCCCTGC
The DNA here is from genome assembly GCF_000690775.1 of Eurypyga helias. Classification (NCBI taxonomy): domain Eukaryota; kingdom Metazoa; phylum Chordata; class Aves; order Eurypygiformes; family Eurypygidae; genus Eurypyga; species Eurypyga helias. The sequence goes on along the minus strand of NW_010270138.1, from coordinate 5,571 downwards.
CCATGGCACAGGGGTCGGAACTTGGTGATCTTTAATGTCACTTCCAAGCCAAACCATTCTGTGATTCTGTACCCAAACCTGTCTCAGCCTTGCCCGTTCAGATCAGAGCATCCCAAAATCAGGAGGGGCAGGAGCGGTGCGGTGGTGACCTGCAGGCTGGCAGCTGAGCCCGGGTCTCTGTGCCCCAGCTGTTAGACCCAGATGGAGGAGAGGGGTGTGGGTTCAAAGACAGGTTTGGAATTACAATTCTTAAATCTGACTTGTTGTTTTAGCAGCTTTCTGAAGGGACACGCCTTGCCAAATACCCATTGAGTGTGCAGCTGAGTTGTGTTTTCTCACCAGAAAACAGCCTCTTGGCTTAGGTAGGACTGGGCACTTCTCCCTGTGCTCCGCAACACATTCAGCTCCTCTCAGGCACAATGGTTACGTCTCCCAGGAGTATGTTTTTCCAATTGCATAGCGCTCTGAAAAGAGTCCCGATATTTTGGGCTGAGAATGGCTGTATTCAGCTGGTATTTCTCCCACTCTTAAGCCAGTAACACAGCTGGCACCGGGAACGATGCTGAACTGTCCTTTGACTACATAATTCCATTCATGTGTCGTTGCTTTTTGCATGGTTGTCAACCAAGGTTGTGACAGAGTGGAAAAATCATTATTCTAAACAAAGCTTCATGTTTTTCAGTGATTTTTGTGTCATTTACTAATGTGCCATTAATAGAAGCCCGAAGTCTCTCATGGACAACGCAAGAGGAAAATGCAAGTTCTACAGGGACGTACATCTGTCCTGAACTCGCTGCTCTCTGCTAAGGTTGGTTCATCGTACTGAATCTTCCGTAATGGACAGCGGTTGGAGACAACAGGGACTGTGCAGTAAAACTGACAGATGGTGCGTTTCAGGACCTCTTAGGCCACTCATTTATGAGCTTAGCTGAAAGGATTTGGGGATAATTAACATGCAAAAATGAGCTAGCTTAGCTGAAGCTTTTAAAATAAGCCTTTTCTCAAACAGAACATGGCCCAGTCGCGTGGTTCACTCATTAGATTTCTGTGCTCAGTTTGCCCTGAAATCGTGACGTTTATTTGCAGTTTGCCTTGAAAGTAGCAACGATGCTCTTTCGGTACAACTGGAACACCTGGTTACGCTCACAAAACGGACTTTGTTTGGGGTTTGTGTTTGATTTCTCAGATTTCTAAAGGGTGCTGAGTTTTACAAGTGAATTTTTAGTGGCAATATTGATTTAAACTTCCACTGCTCCTTCCTGTCCTGCATCAGCCTTTTGGTTGTGCTGATACAACAGTCTCTTCAGCTGCTTCATCAACCAGATCCAGGGATTTACCTGGCCTAAATAACCACTTTTTTCCTTTTTTTTTAAATGTGGGGGGGTATGAAGCGAGGTAGAAGCATGGGCTTCAGGTGTCTCTAAGTTATCTGGGGCTATGTTTCTTCGGTTGGCCATTGCAAACGGTTGCCCTGGAGCCGCTGATGGGCAGCGCGCTGGGCGAGTCGGCTTTGTCAGGGAAATGAATGCTTAAGTTTGCTGAAAATCATGAACCGTGGCCACTGACGTAGGCCCTCACTTGGCAGAGAGTGATCCTGATGGTTGAAACTTGGAGGTAGCACTTGGAGCTCTGCATCAAACTTATTTCCGTTGGCGGGAATGCAGGATCACAGCATGGTTTGGGTTGGAAGGGACCTTAAAGATCCTCTAGTTCCAACCCCCATCGGGTGTTTCCCATTAGGGTGATTTGTCACCCTTGGTGTCACCCAGCGCTCCCTCCCGCAGGAAGCTGGTGGCCCCGGGAGTGTCACGCAACGGTGGCTTTCTGCCGCTTCCCACCGGATGTTGCTGCCTTGTGCCTCATCCTGGAGACCGGTTCAAAATGCCCGGAAAAATCACGTAAAGCCAGGCCTGGAAGGGGATGTTTATTAGATCGGCTGAGATTAGTCGGAGGCAAACTTTCAGGAACACAACGTGGCTTTTCTGTTCCTCTTCCCCAGTGAGCATCAGGTGGTCTAATAAAAGTTCTACCTCACAAGCCTGGCTCTGTCTGCGTGCTGGACCAACCCCGCGGCAGCAGCGTTACTTCTCGGGGGCGACTGCAGTCAGCCCTTCCTCAGCTCCGCAAGCAGGGCAGCGGTGGTCAGGCTCGGTCGGGGTGTGATTTTTTGACAGCCCAAGCCTCTGTGTTTTTTTCCTGTGGTTTCAGAGTTTATCAGAGGCTCTGGGAGGTGAATGTCCGAGATGAATACTCAAAGGCTTCAAATATGTAACGGTGCTGATTGAAGTTCCTGTATTTGCCTTCGTCAAGGGAAAAGGCTGAGAGAACGTCAGAAGGGGACTCGGCGGCTGACAAACCCACTGATGGTCCAGCCGAAACCACAGATTCGCGTGATGCTGTTGGCAGCTTTGGTCCATCAGTCTTTGGACAAACAAGGTTTTGAGAGCAGATATTGTAGGGAACACATGGCCTTGTCCTCAGCGAGTGGGAGTACTGGACCTAGGGGAGGGAGGACCCTGTCAGGGCAGGGAGGTAGGTGTGCTTCTGGAGCTGGTTGGTCTGGGTGTGCTTGTGGATGCTTTTAACTGAGCACATCTCATCGCTGCTGAAGTGTTTCTATTCTAGAGCACTGGGTTATGCTTCCTGCGCCGAAACGCTTCCCTTTCAGACCTTCTGAGCTAAAGGCTGGTGAAAGGCTTCCCCTTGGCAAGACTTGAGCCTAGCAGTAGGGAACTTGAGCAGTTCCCTGCTCAGCTTCACACATGTTTTCTGGTTGTTTCACTCAGGGGAGATGCTTCCTGGTTTGCCTTTCACAAACTCATGGAAAGGTTGAGGTTGGAAGGGACCTTAAAGACCATCCAGTTCCAAACCCATCCATGGGCAGGGATACCCTCCTCTAGGTCAGGCTGCTCAAAGCCTCATCCAGCCTTCCTTTACTTGTGGAAGTCTTTCTTCTCACATGCCAGGTCCTGACCTCTCATTTTAGAGTTAATTTTGAGCTTGAAACCTCAACAGCCAAGCAGGCAGAAGGCTGGATTCACCTTTCCTGCCTCTGTCCCTGCCATGTGTGCGAGGGACTGTTTTCTGAGCTAGAACTTTCCGGATGGTGGTTAGGGGAGAGGTGGGATGGGCTCAGATGATTTACCGTTTCAGGAGAAGAGCCTGCACTGAAGTGCTCCATCTTGCTGTTATCCTCAGGATAACTGGATGCCCCCACTTGGTGTTCGTAACGTTTCCTGATCATGGCTGTTTATCGATAAATATTGCTCTACCCCTGGGTTGGTGGCTTTTATGCAATGGGGAGATGAGTCTAATGGGCTCAGCCAGCCAAAATGGAGCTGCAAGTAGGGCCCACTTTTGCTTTGATTACAGCTTTAATCATTTTCCAGGCTGGTTTAGTGAGGTGGGACAATGTGTGTTGCTCTTCTGTGAACCGGCTGCTCCCAGCTTACCTGATGCAGCAGCCAGCTGCTCGGGATCTCGGGCCGCCCTCTGCCATGCAGCACGATGTCCCTCATGGTGTCCACGCAGGGCTGCTCCTGGACTTTTGACCCAAAAGGTAGCTCGTAATTCTTTACCTCTGCAAGGAAGCAACAGCAGCGTTACAGGATGCCTTTAATGCATTCACTGCTGTGCTTCAGTACGGTCCACCAGATGAGAATAGGTTTGGTTTTTATCGCTCTGCAAAAGTAAACAGATCTGGAAACAATTTAGAATTTGAACATAGAAACGAAGTGCTGGGTTTTCATTTAGAGGTTTTTTCGGAGATGGGAACAAGGAACCATCTGATGACCTTCCTGAACCCAAGAGATGCACTACAAAGGACCGGGTCTGTCTTCGGGTGGGACATGTTTTGAGCAAAACGTGTTGTGCTGGTGAAAGATGGGAGAGGCAGCTACAGTACCAGCATCCAGACTCCTGCTGCGGGTACAGATCGGGTTAGAGGAGAAATGGCCCTTCCAGAAGAGCAACCCCATCTCCTGGGAGAAACTCCCTGTTGCAGAGGTGAGAGACCACCCTGGTTTCTGCCAGCACCTGCCTAGATGAGAATGCAGGTGAAACGGGTGGGGAGGGACGGCCTGGGATGTTGGCTCGGGAGCAAAGAATGCACAGAGCATCCGAGCCAGGTGAGGGTCTCCCCCCACCGAGCATGGGGTGTACCTGGCAGTTGAGACAGCTTTCTTGGCGAGGGTTGGAGCTTCGTGGGCTTGTATTGCAAGTAGGTGGGATAGGGAAGGAACTGGAGAGAGAGAGAAGGGAAGAGGGAGCAGGCAGGGGCTAACAGCAGGGCAGTTAATTAAATGTTTTGCTACACACGATTCCAGATGCCAGAATGTGGCTCTGGGACGTGAGGAGGGACGTGGCTGTGTTGGAGGCTGGAGATTGCAAGTCCCTGTTGCAATGTAAACTCTGGTGTTGTCTGGAAAAAAGCGGCTTGTGGCCGGGGAGGGGGGGAGGCATCTTCGGCTCTTCCCGCGCGGTTTGCTTTGCATCGCCAGCACTGACGCGGATGTGCCTTGGCGGCTGGCCGGCTTTGGGCGAGGGCTGGACCAGATGACCCTCTGGGGTCCCGTCCTGCTTCTCTGCCACTGTCCCAGGCCCCTGGAGCTGCAGCACACAGGGCAGGCAGCTCTTTGCAGCCCTGCAGAGACCTGAGCCACCCCAAATCCGGTCCTGTGCCACGGCTGGGGACGTGGGAGTGAGCCACGTCATTGTACAGGGAGGAAGGGAGCAAAAAGGCACGTGGCAACCCGCGGTGCATTGCTCCTACCTCCTACCACTTCACATCTGGAGGCCATTTCCCACAAAACGAGAGCCATGGAGTAGACATCCATCTGCTTGAAAGACTCCAGGTCTTCCAGGTTCACCCTGGACTCCAAGACCTCCGGGGCCATGTACCTGGCGGTGCCCACCTGCCCGCAAAGAGGAGAGAGGCATTAGCAGGAGTGGGCGAGGACTTTGGCCGCGGGGTGACGGTGGGCAGTTTGCAAAGGGTCCCCCCCAGGGAGGACTGGGGGGGTCATACTCACCTGCCCGCTGTTGGCAAAGTCGTCCGCCGTCAGGGCAGGGTCGAGGCGTATGGCGATGCCGAAGTCGCAGAGCACGCACTCCTGCTCGCTCTTCACCAGGACGTTGGTGCTTTTGATGTCCCGGTGGGCGATGGGGATTTTGGGCCTGCCGCAGGCGGTGTAGTCGCTGTGGAGGTGGGCCACCCCGCTCACCAGGGAGCCCGCCATCTTCTGCAGGTCCATCCAGCTCAGGACGTGGCGGGAGAGGTAGTCCTTGAGGTTGCCCCGGCTGTGGTAGGCGGTGATGAGCCAGTACTCCCGGCGCGGCCCCGTGCCCCGGTCCTCGGCGGTGAGGAACCGCAGGACGCTGTCGTGCTTGAGGCTGGCGTCGGTGAAGATCTGGCTCTCGTTCTTCCAGGAGGAGTACTCCTCGCAGGGGAAGATCTTCACAGCCACCGTCTCGTACTGCCCCGAGCGGCTGTGGCTCAGCTTGGCCCTCCACACCTCTGCAAACTGCCCCTTGCCCACCATCTCGTCCAGCTCGATGGGGAGCAGCTCGGTG